>NW_021703767.1:18714110-18867292 GCF_005190385.1 Monodon monoceros
ACCGTCAGTGGTTTAAGGGCAGCCTTAAACCACTCTGCTCAACGTATGCTAAACCCATCACGGCCTCTCTCTGCTCTCAGCATTGATCTCTGGAAAGGTGTCCCACTCTTCTTCACGCTGGCACATCTCAGCCATTCCTTACACTCACGTAGTCCTCAGAGTGAGACAAGCAGTCACTGCTCTTTTGCATTTAACTAAATACTTGCTCACCAGTCTTATTCCTCCAGCTGGATTGTAAACGTTTAGTCCCTATACATTTATATAAGTACCTTCCTAACCTTGCATTTCTATCTTGAACCCACTTAGTCATTATTTTTTTAAAAAATACAGATTCTGAATTTTTTCCATTATTTATTGGTCATTTTGAGCCTGTTAATAGCACTGATTTTAACTACTCTTTCAGATATTATAGATCTGTCCTAGAATAGTAACTTTATTTTAGTGCACCTATTTAAGCCATGACTTAGTTCATATATGTTTTAATGGACTTTCTTCACCTTTTAGTTACTACCTATATCTGAGATAATTTAAAGAATGTTATCCTGGAGCAGAGAATGTTGTCTCTTAGATTCCAGGGATCATAGACGTATGAGATGCTTGAGATCAACATTTACCATCATAATCTATGGTACTGAATTCTGGAGACTGTTTGAACTTGCCTGCCTCTTAAATCTCTCTGTATTACTTGTCATTTTCTCTGCATGAAACAGCAAAGTCTTTGAATATAAATCCTGATGATACTGATACTTTCATGCATGCAGTGGAAAATTGCTTTATAAGACTATATGGGGCCACTGTGAAGTCTAGATCCTGAGAATTTTTAATTTAAAAATTTCATCTTTTAAAATGATTTTTATTACAGTTTTTTTTATTATTTGTTTTCTTACGATACAGAGAATTTGGGGCTTTTGTTGTTGCTGGGGCTCATAACTCTGAACTTACAGATTTCTGTTGTTCTATGTTATGAATAGTATCTAGCAAATACAAGAAGGTGCACGATCATTTATTCCATATGATTTTAACAGTTTTACTATATCCTTAAAGTAAGGTTCTTCAAAATGGAAGTTGACCTTTCTCTACATTTATTATTTTTACAATAGAAGCATCAACATCTTAGGAATGGCCTTTTCTCCTGTCACCAAATATAAATAAACTTAGCTCACCTGTTGGATTTGCCATTTTATAATGGCTAATTGGGCCACAGGGGACAAAAGCATGGTCTTTAGAGCCACAGAGATCTTGGTTTATATCCTTCCTTCTCCATTTTTTTCCTGCATAACTTTGAGCAGGTAACTTAACCTGATCCATAAAAATGGGGATGGCCGGGCTTCCCTGGTGGCGCAGTGGTTGAGAGTCCGCCTGCCGATGCGGGGAACACGGGTTCGTGCCCCGGTTCCGGGAGGATCCCACGTGCCGTGGAGAGGCTGGGCCCGTGAGCCGTGGCCGCTGAGCCTGCGCGTCCGGAGCCTGTGCTCCGCAACGGGAGAGGCCACAACAGTGAGAGGCCTGCGTACCGCAAAAACAAACAAAAAAATGGGGATGGCCAAGGCTAATCTCATGTGAGAAATCAATTAAAGGAGAGAGATTTTGGAAAGCTCTTAATACTGGATCTGGTATTTAGCAGGTCAGAAGTGATGCACTCTATTATCAGTGGACCTCAGTGGAAGCCATTGTTCAAAGGGAGATGTTGAGCCCACAGTGTGTGTTTATCTTTCAGTAAGTAGGCCTAGCATGATGGTGTAGGTGAATTGTTTTATTTGGAAGGATGGAGGATATTATTAAATTGCTCTGAAAATCAAAATTTTATTTCATTTCTATAGGAATGCTTATTTTCAATGCATTAGCTAAATAAATCTCCTTAATTTATTCCATGGATTCCCCTGCTCAAAGATGAAAGATCTGAATATACAAAGGAAGATGGTAAAGATTTAAATGTAATGCAGGAAATCAGTTTTTCACATTCCAATAAGACATCTGACTTCTGTCTCAAACTAATTTTGAGATTCCTTACCTGAAGAATTTGTGGTAGAATACCGCCACTATGAACATTTTCGAAGCAGGAAATTCAAATATTTTTATTTCAAGGCTTATCACATCTGTAAAGCAAAAATAGTCTTCAGTAGCCCCCATCTCACAGGTGCTCTTCATTAACTCTTGGACCCACCGAAGCATCTGGGGCAATATGTTTCTTTTCCTTCTATATCCTGTTCTTGTTCATAGCAGCTGCACATTTTCCCCAATTTTGCTGTGAATGTGTTAGATTATTTCTTATTTGCTCTTCACTTGTAACAGAGAATTCATTCCATTCTTTTTTCTCCATAATTTCATGCACACAACATGGGGAGGCTTGTCTTGTACTTTATACAGTGGATCGATGCTAACTGACAATGAAGTATCTAATTAAAAACTGACATGATGATGTGATGTGATATTCTCACAGAACTTCTCTATCAGTAGTTACTTATGCCAAGCTTCAAGGATGTCTGAAAACAATCAGTTCCTTAGGAATAAATACCTGTAAATAACAGACTCTTATAATACAGAAATCAGGGTTTCTTGCGCTTTGTATGTCCACAAAGTATGCAAGTAAACAGCTGTCAACAGACCATTATTTTGTTTACTGGATCTTTCTGTTCTTTATATTACCTTGCTCAGGTATGAGCTACACTTAAAAAAAAAAAACTACTTGATAGTGAGTAGTACACTTGAAAAGGAAAAGGAAGCTGTAAGTGGTAAGAATCAAATATCGTTTCCTTTCAGCAGCATCCACAGCTGCAGACTTTTCCTCTTTGCATTCAGATCAGTGAGTGAACTTCTCTCAGAGAAATCCTGAGTGAACATCATGGATGAGAAGAGGACGTCTTATTTTCCTACAAAACAGATTAGCCTGGTTACCTAATTAGTGTTACTTACCAAGAATACTTTTTGCTACATTCAGAACATTATAATGTGTACTGTCTTGGAATTTTTGGAGGAATTTAGAGTATTCTTTGCTGTTGGCGAGGCAAGTTGACAAGCAAAATGTTCTAATTGCCCGTCAGTTCTTCAGTGGGGTGGATCTTAGGATTTCTGACAACTGAAATCTTCTTTTCCTTCCTCTATTATATACTTCTTGGTACTGTGCTCATGGCATGTTTACACATGCATAAAGTGTTATATATGCTTTTTCCCCCTTCGTACTGTTTGAATTTTTATAACTTGCTTTCACAAAAGACTAAAACCAACGTGTTCAATTTAATGTTGGAAGAACTTGTACAGGTAATATATGCCTTTTATGAATCGTTGACATTTGTGCACATCAAATAAAATGACTTTCAGCTATTTCTGAAAGTAATAGAAAAGGAGAAAGACAACTTGGTTTCAAAGGGCCATATAAAGGTGAACATTTATGTTTACTGTGCTGCTGTGGTAGAGTACATACATCTTAGTGAGAGGTCAAATATTATTGAGCTAGGAATGGAACGTGATCATATTTTTCATGTTTAAAATGTCAAATGTAGAAAAAAAAAAACACCGTGATCTAGCTCATTAAATCTATATTTGAAGAAAGAACTGATGGTTTTAAATGATTTCTTCCTTTTGTAGGTCATGAGAGAGTGGGAAGAGGCAGAGCGTCAAGCAAAGAACTTGCCTAAAGCTGATAAGAAAGCAGTGATCCAGGTAAACCCTGAGTCCATCCTCCACCAAGCATCATACCCTCGTTGATGTAGTGCCTGCACCTTTTCAAGCATCTGCTGGAACCGCATGCCTGATCGTTCATATTTCTCTCAACTTGGACTACTGCTCATCATTGTCTAACAATTCAGTTGCTTAAACCCTGCCTTACTTTTGCTCCCAATTAGCTCATTATAATTCATTTCTTTAAAACTCACATTGTTACTTAAAGTCTAATTTTTATCAGCAATATATCTTTCTGGTTGCCATAATCTTCTGCTACTTCTTCCCCGTGGCAAATTTACATGATAATTTGAATTTTTGACTGGAACCACTCTGAGAATTACCTTCAGTAAACCATGAGGTTATCATGATCATTTTCTTAAAGTTCTTTGAGTAAGAGAGGACTTTCATAAATATTCATGTAATTTAGAGTTTCAAGAGGATATACATTTATTCTACCTTACGGTTAGTCAAATCAGTTTTCAGTGACCATATAAAATAATGATTTACATTGAGAAATTAGGTCTGGGGATGAAAAGCAGGGAAATGGAGGGGAACCCATAAAACATGCTGAATTAGTCAAAATGTTGGAATGACTGAAGTCTTTGAACACAACAAAGTATGATATCCCTTTTAAAAGACTTGAATTTGCTGCTCCGTCCTATTTGTCTGGTTCCCGATTGTCACGTGCCTCTGTTTGCGACGGCAGCATTTCCAGGAAAAGGTGGAATCTCTGGAGCAGGAAGCAGCCAACGAGAGACAGCAGTTGGTGGAGACGCACATGGCCAGAGTGGAAGCCATGCTCAATGACCGCCGCCGCCTGGCCCTGGAGAATTACATCACCGCTCTGCAGGCTGTGCCGCCTCGGGTAGGCTTCCCTTCACAGCTCAGGGCACAGCAGCCAGGAGGCATGGGGACACTGGGGACTGAAGGCCATAAGAAAGAAATCGGGAGAAGTTTCTAAGAGCACCATTATTCACAGGTTCAACCTCAGTCTGTTTTATCTTGAAGGTTAAAGGGTCACAGAGCAGCTGCCTCCATAGTGCCATCTCTGCACAGTAGACACACCTTTCCACCGAGGAGTCAGACAGGCTTCCTGGGGACTCACAGTGCAAGACCTGATTTGAGTTGATATCCCTGGATGGTGACAGTTCATGATATAGTTGAAGTCGGGGAACCACAAGAGCTGGAAGGAATTTAGGTGTAACCTAGCCCAGCCCCCTTATCATGCGATGTGACTGAGATCAAGAAAAGCTGAGATTTGGCTGGGTTATAAGGATTTTTACTGGAAAAATAGGAACTAGAACTGAAATTTCCTGCTGAGAGCAGCAGCCATATTCTCTGGGGATAGGAGCCCTATTTTGGTCATGACGTCCACAGCAAAGGGGTTTATTTGTGGTATTCAGGGATAAATGCCCAGAAAGGCTTACCAAGCACTGCAAGCATAGGCTTCACGGGAGAGCTTACTTTGGATGTAAGGAACATTCTGAGCATGAGTGTGTGTACGTCATGTCCGCTTGTTCTATCCATTACTGAGTGAGGAATATTGAAATCTCCAACTATAATTGTGGATTGGACTCTTCCTCATGTGATACCCTCAGGTTTTGCTTTGTGTATTTTGAGGCTCTGTTCTTAGGTGCATAAACATTCAGTGTTGTTATGTCCTCTCTACCCCCCTTATCATTATGAAATGTCCTTCTTTATCCCTAGTAATATGTTTTGCTCTAAAATTACTGTGTTTGATATTAATTAAGCTACTCTAGCTTTCTTTTAATGTATCATAGTGTATCATTTTTCCATCCTTGTGTGGCCTCTCCTGTTGTGGCGCACAGGCTCCGGACGTGCAGGCTCAGCGGCCATGGGTCACAGGCCCAGCCACTCCGTGGCATGTGGGATCTTTCCGGACCGGGGCACGAACCCGTGTCCCCTGTATCGGCAGGCGGATTCTCAACCACTGCGCCACCAGGGAAGCCCCATCCTTGTGTTTTTGTTTAACCTATTTGTTTATATTTGAAGTACATTTCTTCTAGGCAGCATATACTTGGGTCTTGCCCTTTAATTAAGAAGACCATTTAATGAAGTTATTGATATGATTATGCCTAAATCCATCATCATGCTATTTGTTTTCTAGTTGTCTCGTCTGTTCCTCGTTCCCCCCTTTTTTTCTGCTACCTTTTGGATTAACTGAATATATTTTATGATTCTATTTTGTGTCCTTTGGCTTTTACCTTTAACTCTTTATTATTTTAATGTTTGATTTAGAGTTTGTAGAAAACATCTTTAACTTTTCACACTGGTATTATACCAGTACAAATGATGTTATACCACTTCCCTTATATTACAAGAACCTTACAGTAAGGTACTTCCATTTCCCGTTTCCTACTCTTTGGGCTGTTGTTGTCATACTTTTTCCATACTACATTACTGTTATTTTTTAAACAGTCAGTTATCTTTTAAAGAGTTAAATAATAAGAAAAATATTTACTTACCTATATATTTACCATTTCTGGTGTTCTTTGTTCCTTGTGTAGGTCCATCTGGAATCATTTTTCTTCTACCCAGAGGACTTCCTTTAGATTTTATTTTAATGCATTTAGATTCGTAAAGAATTCTTTGTGCTTGGGTATGCCTGAAAATATCCTTATTTCACCTTTCCTTTAAAAGACATTTTTACTGGGATAGAATTCTGAGTTGAAGTTTTTCTTCAATTGCCTTGATGTTGATGCTCCATTGTCTTCTTATTTGCATTGTTTGCAACAAAAATACTTATATCATCCTTTTCTTTATGTCTCTGTAAGTAATATATCTTTTTTTTTATCTGGTTGCTTTTAGGGTTTTTTCCTTTATCACTAGTTTTGAGCAATTTGATTATGATGTGTCCTGGTATATTTCAACCTGCCATTAATCCCCTCTGGCTGTTTTTCATATCATACATTATAGTTTTCATGTCTAGAATTTTAATCTGGATTTTTGTATGTTTGTTTCATATTTTCCATATCTTTACTTAATTTTTGAACTTTTGGAATTTTGTTATTGGCTTTCCGGCATTGTGAAGTTCACCTTGTTGAGTGCTGAGTATTTTTGGATACCTATTACTATTCCTGAGCTTTGTTCTGTAATGTAGTAAATTACTTGGAAACAGAGTAGTTATCAACCTGTGGCTAGTGATTCCTCAATCCTGAAGCAAGATCCTTCTGAGTAATCTACCATGAATGTTGAGTTTTTCCATCTAGATCATGGAAACAAGTACTATTTCTCACCCTGTGTGAACACCAGACACTGTTACCGCTAATCCTTTTAGGTGATTTTTTTCCCATGGCCTCATGTTTCTTTCATGTGTGTGCATTGATCATTAGTCAGCTGTGTTCTCATAGGGTATCATCTCCAGTTTCTCTCTCTGAGCAACTCCTTCCTCTCCAGTATTTTTTCCTGTGACTGCCAGCCACCTCCGTCTCTTCAGACTCTCACCCCATATCCTCAGCTCTCTGGAATCTCCCAGGCTCTGACTGGGTTCCCACGCCTGGAGCCACAGCCTGGAAACTCAAGGCAGTAAGCTTGGGCAGTTGTAGAGTTCACAATATTTGTTTCTTATTTCTCAGTGGTCTATCCTTCACCTGGCATCTGATATCTTACAGAAATATAGTCCTGTATAGTTTGTCCATTTTTTGGTGGTTACTGGCAGCAGGGTTAATCTAGTTTCCACTACTTATCTTGGCTGGAAGTGGCAGTCTGTGTGTACACTATGTAACTAAACCAAAAAAACACCCACTTGCACTGATTCTCCTCATCATTTTGATTTTTCTTTCTATACTAAGGTTCAGAGCAGAAAGCTCTGAGGAACCGTAAGAGAGCTCTGGTACTCTTCCAGATGGCGAAATAGTATTGACCCTGTTTTACCAATGACGTCACTGAGATTGAGTGGCTAGTTCAGGGTGACACCACTAGTAATGGACAGGGTGGAGCTGTGAGTCACAGGTGACCACCGCAGGGCCTTCTACCAGACCAGGCTTCCTCTCGGAACAGAAAGCTTTTGAAAAAGAATATTCACATTAGCATTTTCATTTTCTCTTCAGAAAAACATCTGTCCTGGCACTGTTCAGTAAAATTATGTTTATGTATCTGGAGAATGAGTTCCTTGGTTACTGTCTTTTTTTTAACAGGACTTTATTTTGGGGTGTGGGGCCATCAGCATCATTTGCCAGAGCAAGGCAGGGTGGTGGGCGTTGAGACCAGAATCTGAACAGCTGACATTTAGTGAAGTGTTCCAGCTAAAAGTCCGATTTCTGAAGTAAGATCTTTGCTAAATGGCATTGATAGAGCTAAAAGTAAGATGAGGACTGAATGGAGTCTTCAACAAATGCATATTTCAGATCTTTCAGTTCAGTCCCATCAGCCATCACAGGAAAGACAGTGACAAGAGTAATGTTTGCCAAAGCTTCTTGTGTTATCAAAGGGGATAATTTCAGATTTGGTCATAATCATGCTTGCCCAGAGTCAGGTGATCACGCCGTGTAGAATTAGACAACATGTTTATTTGAAATAAAAATTTTAAATTGGATTAAGAAGAACTATTTAACTGTCAAAAAATCAGATATTTGTTGATTGATCCAAGGATTCACGTTGAATTCTTACCTAGAAATGCATAAAACTCTCCCATCTAATAAAAACTGGGACTGGGTAGTTACAGGCATGCAATCTTGGCATTACCTGCCATTTTTGTTAAGTTATTGTCTTTGTGGGTTTTATTTGAATTTTAATGTATAGCTTGACATGGCACTTAGCTCCACACTTTGGAAAATGCGAGAAAATTCTAAATCCCTTCTTGAGGGCTTTTACATATTGCTGTTGAAAGACATAAATCAGAAGCTTGCCAGTAGCTCTCTGAGAAAGGTCATGTCTTGTATTGGAGCCATAAATAAGTATTTCTGAAATCTCCCTCATACTTACACAGTGCCGGAAATACAAAATATTTACTCAATGTTAGCTGAATATAAGAAAATGAATTAGTCAGGTGTTTTTTCTGTTGATTCTGTAGCTGATAATCACGTCAGAACAACTATCCCCTTAACCCTGACCACTTTTGCCAAATAGTCCCCAACTTCACAAACAGGAATCTGGAGCAACGTGGATTGTTTATACAGTCTCTTTGAAGCTTAGGTTTAATCCATGCTTTCATTTTTTTTTTAAACCCAAGCTTGGAAGTATGATGTGATGATGTTTTTGTGCAGCTGGAATTCCTTGGTCTACCACGAATTTCATTTGTGAGTCCCTGTGTCTGTGTGTGCTTTATGTTCCAAATTTCCTTTTTGATGAATTACATTCCTACTGGCTGATACACTGAATGGCCAACCTAGAAGTGCATTGTTTGAATCATATTTAGAATTTTTATATACGTATATACTTCACATATTACAATTGTTAAAACAGTCTCTCCATGTCCGTCCATCCTCTTCCCCCCTCTCTCAACCCCCAGGAATAAAAAAATTAGAATGCAGTTGTGTCTTTGCACTAGGATAAACTCTTAATCTGTAGAGGGCTAGTAACTCTTCTAAGGACCAGCTCTTCAAAATTTTCACTTCTCTAAAAGTTTCCTTGGAAAAATAAAGGAGTTACACTTTTTTTTTTCCAGAAAAGTTAAAGTCTTCTCCAAAGTGGCATCACACATGGTTAAACTTCTATCACCCTTGGAGGCCTTTAAGCTACTAAACATAAGTACTGCTTTAAACTAAATTATCATCACAAAACACAGGACTTTGGCTTCTTACTTTCACAGAGCTCAAATTGATGCAACTCATGAAATAATGAGTTAAATACTATCTGAGCCTTCCCTCCTGTAACTGGCAAGGTCTACTTCATAGATGGAGAAAAGATTATGCTATTGCCTGACTGTTCAACATTCTGTGTAATCTGAAGAGAAACTATACTTAAGTGGGATCCCATATAGATAAACCAAAGGCTGCATAGGAATTTCTGTTTAAAATAAACTTTCCATTGTAGGCTTAGGTCTGGAAAAATTTAGGAGCTGGAGTAAGAACTGAAATGTTTTAAAGATAAGAGACAAAAAGCCAAAGCTTTCTATGTAATTCTGGGATTTTTGGTGTCTTTACAGATACTCAGTCTAAATCTCCATTAGACAACATCCTAATTACTATCCTGACTTCAACAACTTTTAAGAATTTTCTATGTGGAAGAAAGAATTAAGAAACATTTTCATGTATGTCTGTGTGTCTGTGTGCCAGTAGTGTTGTTTTGGTTTTTTTCCAGTGTCTCAGGAGATATCTTATCCATACAAAATTTGGATACTAAATACTGCATTGCAGCCATCTTATCCGTACTAAAATTAATTTCATGTTTGTATCTGATGCTTCACACTCAGACTCTCAACATTTAATTGAGCAGAAAAATTGGGGGGCAGTTTCTTTAGCACCTGCACTCTTTCCTTTCTCATTTCTTTTCTTTTCTTTTTTTTTCTAATTGAAGTATAGTTGACTTACAATATTATATTAGGTTCAGGTGTAAAACATAGTGATTATATATTTTTATAGATTGCATACCATACAGAATTATTATATAATATTATTGACTATATTCCCCATGCTGTACATTACATCCCTGGGACGTGTTTGTTTTACAACTAGAGGTTTCTACCTCTTAATCCCCTTCACCAATTTCACCCATTATTCCCCTCTTTTCCTGCTGGTGACCATCAGTTTGTTCTCTGTATCTGTGAGTCTGTTTTTGTTTCTTTATATTTGTTCATTTGTTTTATTTTTTGGATTCCCCATATACGTGAAAACATACAGTATTTGTCTTTGTCTGATTTATTTCACTAATTATAATACTCTCCAGATTCATCCATGCTGTTGCAAGTGTATATACCACACTTATTTTTTGTGTGTGTGTGTGGTACGCGGGCCTCTCACTGCTGTGGCCTCTCCCATTGCGGAGCACAGGCTCCGGACACGCAGGCTTAGCGGCCGTGGCTCACGGGCCCAGCCGCTCCACAGCATGCGGGATCCTCCCGGACTGGGGCACAAACATGTGTCCCCTGCATCGGCAGGCGGACTCCCAACCACTGCGCCACCAGGGAAGCCCTACACCACATCTTCTTTACACATTCATCTGGCAGTTGGCACTTAGGTTGCTTTTATTTCTTGGCTATTGTAAATAAACCTGCTATGAACGTTGGGGTGCATACATCTTTCCGAATTAGTGTCTTCATTCTCTTTGGGTAAATACCAAGGAATGGAATTGCTAGAGTGTATGATAGTTCTATTTTTAATTTTTTGAGGAATCTCCATGCTGCTTTCCATAATGGCTCTACCAGTTTACACTCCCACCAACAGTATACTAGATTACTTCAGCCAAATGTTAAATTTTCTTGAGATTCCTGAAAATGTCTTCATACAATTCTTTAGTAGAACGATTTGGGGGATTTACCATGAAGGAGCACGGTTTCTTCCCTAAATTGAGATTTTGCTCACTGCTGTTAGGTGTATTCTAGCAGCAGAGCAATACGTGTTCAAGAAAAAGTAGCAAATCGTTGGAGAAAATAAAGGGCAGCAATTAGTTGGTATGCCGTGGCAGGCAAACTAGTGACAGCATGAGGAGGTACCACCTAAATCAGTCTTTAGCCAGTATGAATGTTGGTGTAACTATATGTTTTATAACGTAAACGGAAACTGAGGTGCTAAACTTGACTGTTTTCATTTTTATATAATTTCTAACTGCCCTTCTCCCTGCAGTTCTTCATTTTCTGCTAATCACTTCTGGTTGCAAAAGAAATAGGAAGCACTGATAGAATATATGTAGATAATATATATCTCCAAGGTAAATATACTGCATCTACACCTCAATATAATGGATGGTAAATAAATTAAAAGTTATTTGCTGACATCTTAATATGTGAAGGCACTGAGGGAGATGAGTACTAAGAAGTTTCAAACATCCTACCCTCAAGTTTTTTGTTGTTTTTTTCAATTTATTTATTTCATTTATTTTTGGCTGCCTTGGGTCTTCATTGCTGCGCATGGGCTTCCTCTAGTTGCAGTGAGTGGAGGCTACTCTTCGTTGCGGTGCGCAGGCTCCTCAATGCAGTGGCTTCTCTTGTTGCAGAGCACGGGCTCTAGGCACATGGGCTCCAGTAGTTGTGACACGCGGGCTCAATAGTTGTGGCACACGGGCTTAGTTGCTCCGCGGCATGTGGGATCTTCCCAGACAAGGGCTTGAAGCCGTGTCCCCTGCATTGGCAGGCGTATCCTTAACCACTGCGCCACCAGGGAAGTCCCCAAGTTTTGAATATAATCAAAATTTTGTAAAGCTGATCAGAATGTACTTGAAAGACTACTGGCTTGAAAATCATCTTTGAGGAATATAATTATCCTGTACCTTATATATTTATTATTCATTCATTCATCATTCATTTATTTTTAGTTGAGGTTTGTAAAAATTGGTGAGCACAAGGGGACTTGTTAACTTGAGAGCTTTTAAGGACAGACCCCATATCAAATGGTGGGTGGAAAGACAAATGGGAGAATTTGCATTTATTAAACAAAGTCCTATAAACTGTGCTGTGTGGTTTGCATGCTATTCCGGAAAAGCCTCTCAGTATTACCTCTTACCTTGCTTTGAATCTTTACCTAGCTGAATAGACAGATCTTACTAAAGACCAGCAGGAAGTGTGTAATGAGAGACACTAGTGTTTTCTGTTTTTAACTGAATTAAGTTAAATAGAAAATTAAGACGTATGTAGGCAAGGCATCCACTTGAAAGCTGTCCTGTGCCTCTGAGACCCTATTCCTCACCCAGATTCCCTCCACAGCAGAGCCCCACTTAGTCACTGTCTTCAAAGTCGAAATAGCTCTCCATCTGATGCTGTCAAACATACAGCACTGGGATGTCATATTTCGTTCTAGCAAAGGTTGCACATACATATTTATATGTCAATATCTATTTTCATTCATTCTTGAAAATGAAAACCCATTATGAAAACATAAATATTTAGTTGTTTTAGACAAATGCATAGCACATTATTTAATAATCCAGTGGTTGCTTAACTGTCTGGCGTTACAGATATCTGCCCTACAGAGCAGATAGCAACAAGGGATCTTCTCCCTAGAAACGTGTGTGTGTGCACACAAAATTACACATAGGTTTCAAGGAGTTCACTCATTTTCTGCAGCTTATCCACGGATCAGTTTAAAGATCCTAGGTTATATTTGGATTTCTGTAAGTGTAGGGGAGCAAAATTTTCCCCCAAAATGTGTCTCTTTGGCATGAGGATTAATTTAGGCTGATTATTTTTGAGGCCCAAAAGACTCAGGAAGAACCTTTGACCTTCCTTCCCCCTAACTGCCTAAAAGAATGTAGACAGAGGTCCTGTTCCAGGGAAGGAGCTGTTACTATAGATCACTATAGTATGAACTAGGTGTGTAGACAGGGAGGAAAATCTGTTAAAAGTTCTTCTCTATGTCCCGTTGTCTCTGCAATTCCCAGCTGACGTTTGTTTATCAAACATTTGATTTTTTTCCCTTTCCATGTCAATTGCCTTCCTCCCCTTTGAAGTCCCAACCCACTACCCCCAACATCCTCTTTTGTCTTTAGCTGAAGATGGTATTTAAGGTGAGGGTTTCAGCCGTTTTGGTGAGTTACTCAATTTTCCTGGGTCTCTCCCATGTTATTCAACTTTCGTTTCATTTTTCTCCTCTTAATCTGTATCACGTCAATTTAATTCTTAGACCAGTCAGAAGGCTAGAGGAAAATTTCTTTTCTCCCGACATAAGCTTTATCTTGAATTTCCTTATATTGTTTCTAGGAGGTCAAGGCACTGTGGTTAGGTAGAGTATGAGAAGAGAGTGAAATTGAAAGAAATATAAATGTGCATATCTTTGAACATGGTGTAGCCACTTGGGGGATTTGTGAAGCAAAAATGCCAAAATCTAAGTATGAATATACAAAATTGAAGCATATTGTAGTTCTCTCTTAAGAAGTCAAGAGTATGGCATGGTTGGCATTTGTCAGATGATCAGACCATTTGACAAATCTTTCTGAAGGTCTGTGGTATCTTAAAACATCTTTTGTTTACGATTTCTCACTCAACTCTGCAGGCTTTGCCATCTGGGTTGCGTTAATAATCCTGTTCATCATTGAGGGCTTCAGCATGTTTCACTGCGTGACTAAACGAGAGTTGAAGACATACAAGTCCAAACACTTTCTGGCGCTTTTTCCTCGCAGGTCAGCAGATCCAAGCTCTGTATCCAATGGATGCTGAGCTGGTCCAAAAGCATAAATCATGGGGTTTGGGCCAGATCCTAAATTTCAGTTCTGTATGCTGTCTTCATTGATGTATAGCTGGGGTCTGTGTAACTGAAGAAAGAACCGGTCCCTCTGCTTTTAGTACTCTGACACCAAATATGTGTGGGGTTTTCCCTCCCATAAAATAATTCTGACACTAACTACCTGTAGTTAGCATAGATCGCCACGGGTTAAGGGTTCAGTCCCACAAGGCTGCCCCCTCCCTCACTTCAGAAGCCAGTCGCAAAATCCTAGATTTTCACCTTGTATTTCTGATGCACCAGCTATAAATCAGGGGTCCCCATGACCTGCTCCTCAGGTTTGATAATTCACTAGAACAACTCACAGAATAAGTACCTTATTTACTGTTAGCAATGTATTGTAAAGGATAGAACCCAGGAAGAGTTAGATGGAAAAGACTGTAGGGCACAGTATGGGGGAAGGGGTGTGCAGCTTGCATGCCCTCTCCAGGCATGGTACCCTCCTGGCATCCCAATGTGTTCTCCAGCTGGGAAGCTCTCTGAATTCCATTGCTTAGGAGTTTTCTTGGGGAGGTTTCCATTAAGTAGCCATGAATGATTAAATCATTGGCTATTGGTGATTAAACTCAGTCTCCAGCCCCTCTCCCTTCCCTGGAGATCAGAAAATGGGGCTGAAAGCTCCAACCCTCTAATCATTTGGTTGGTTCTCTTGTGTCTGGAACCAAGGACTAAGACCAAATATTGGTTCCTCTAGCAACCAGTTCCCATCCTCCAAGAGTCACCTCATTAGCATACAAAAAGATACTCTTATCTCTCTAAGGGTCTGATAAGCTCTTGTGTCTGGAACCAAGGACTAAGACCAAATACTATGACAAAACATGCTCCTGCCACCAAATTTTATAACTGTTTTAGGAGCTCTGTGTCAGGAACTGGGGTCAGAGACCAAACACGTATTTCTTTTTTTTTTTTTTCTGGTACGCGGGCCTCTCACTGTTGTGGTTTCTCCCGTTGCGGAGCACAGGCTCCGGACGTGCAGGCTCAGCGGCCATGGCTCACGGGCCCAGCCGCTCCACGGCATGTGGGATCTTCCCGGACCGGGGCACGAACCCGTGTCCCCTGCATCGGCAGGCGGACTCTCAACCACTGCGCCACCAGGGGAGCCTGAAACATGTATTTCTTATGTCACGGTAACCAAAATAAATTATTGCTGAGAACTAGCAAAATATCCCAGAAACAAACTAAAACCTACCAGATTTGACAAACTGTCCAGAGGTCCCTAATTTGTGAGCGACAGGATTAAAACCACCCTTATCTTCCATATTTTATAGTACAGTATAAACACCTATTTTTAATTACCAAGTCTGCCATCTTATAACTTGGAACAAGTGACTTAATTACAAGGATTCTTTCTCCTGTATTTGCAAATTGGGGTTAACCATTCTACTTTTTTGTAATTAGCATTGTCTAGCTTTTTGTTAGCCATAATTAGAAAAACAAAAGGATTAATCGAAGGTTGAGATGAGACTGTGAAGTAGAAAGATATCTTCCTCCCTGAGAAGAGAACGATTGTTAGGACAGACTGTAGAGGCTTTGGTGCCTTGTCCCTATTAGGAAGCCATCTGCCTCCTTGTGGAGGAGGGATGGGATGGGAGATGGCTTTGCCTGTGCACAGCTGTGCTGTGTCACAGAGCCAAATAGTAATCTGGATATGCTGGGAAGGGATATATCTAATGCCTCCATATTACCAAAGCTGGAGGAACATTGAATGGAGCCGGGCATGAGAACCTACTCCCACTTCCTCTGTTGCTTCTTCAACACTTCTATGTTCAACCTGACATAGAATTGTCATTTGCCTTCTTACAGTCATGTTAAACTATTACAAAAATCACTTATGTGCTCTTCTGAAGAAAGGAATATGCAGTGGACTTTAGCTCAACTCCTAGCTTTAAACCTTTGTGATCAAAGTTTCCCGTGGAAGCTTCCCCAAATGGGTTTTTTTTTTCAGATTTTTCTTGCAACCGTGAGAGTGCATGTGAAATGCCGAGGAAGGTCTACCGTGGCAAAATAAACTCATCCAAGAGACCATCTCAAGCGGAAAGAGGTTAAACTCTCTTAAGGGAGTTTTTTAAACCTGCACACAGAGATTTTGTACGTTGTACATCTGTGTGCTCAAGATATCTCAAAATCCAAGATGTAGAACTGAGAAAATAATGGCCCTGAACCTACTTATGAAAACAGGAGAGAATTGCATTTTCTTGGTAGGTGATTAACTTCCCCAGTCACAGGGCTGGAAACCACTAGGGTTCAATTTAATGCTTTAGGAGAGGGTTTTCTGAATACGTCCCTTGTGAACTAGAAAGGTTAGGGTGCTTCCCCATAAAGTGACTCATTTACTTCCTTCTTGACAAGATTATGCTTAGGGCTTTTAAAGGCTCTTGACAGATCATTCCCTCCCATCAGGAGATGGTTTCAGGCACAAGTGTCTGTTATGATGAGATGCCAGATTTCTACATCAAGCATAACGCTGCAGAGAGGCAGAGTGGAGCTGAACAATTGTGTCTTAATGTACCACAGTTCCAAGTGAACTGTGGAATAGAAAGCTACCCACTCAGACGTGATTGGCATTGAGTCAGTCAAATGTGTCTGATTGATCCAAAGTCCATGGACACCAAGTTTATGAAATTGCATAAAAGAACCAAGTGAAAAAGGCAATACATCTGAGAAGTGGGAACATTAATTTCTTAAAGTTACCTTTTAGAGGGAAAGGCTGTGAAATTTCTTTCAAAATTCCATGCATCAGCCTGACATCAAAACCCAAGCCACAAGAAGACAAACTATAACATCTTTTGAAATTAAGGATATGAATCTTGTGGACACTGGGGTTTGAACATTCTGTAGAGCCTATGAAATATTTTCTGGGAAGAGTTCCCCATTAAAACAGCTCCCTAAAGGACCCCAACAGACTGGGTGGATAGATCAGTATGTATCAAAAAATTGGGAATGCATCTCTTCTTGGTTGAGAGATGGTTATTTTCAACTCAGATGCCGTGAAGGATGTATTTTGCCCCTGGAACTACTTGTGTAAGTTATATTTAGCTCTAGGTTATTCATTAATTTAATTAACATTTTTCTGACAACCAAATTATGCCAGGAACTGAGCCAGGAGCTAGCGATATGTTACACTCTTGTTCCAAGAGAGGGAAATGGTTAATGTTCCAAAATGTAAATCTTCTATTTTCAGGTTCAGTATAATCCATTTTAGTAGGGCCTACTCTTAATCCTTTACGAAATTTCTTTTTGAAATGATTTTTTTTAATGCAGTGTGATTGTGAAGTGAATTTAATGTGTACTGAAAAGTGCTACATCTGATGCAAATAGATACTTTGTAATTATGGGCTAAACACTTGGAAACAATAATGACAATAAAAAAAGGATTGGATATAATTAGTCCCCCTGGGGCAGATCTTTTCCTTTTATTATCTCTGTTCTTTGCTATAATTTTTAATAATAAGATTAGCCATTCAATGGCAATATAACTAGATTTCAGTATTAGTGCATAGAATATTGCGAAATGAGGGGAATTTGGCAGAAAAAAATGTTATTACTAGTTACAGAAGATGTTAAAGACTTGAGAAAGGTTGAAATTATATGCATAGAGGTTAAAATGTTTCCTAATCTCTGCTTACTGCCAGTATGCTTACAATGAGCCACTGAATTCTTAAGCTTGTTTTTCTAATCGCCTGAATAATCCTGTCTTAAATGTAAGGATCATGACAATAGAATAGCAGTTACTTTAAGAGAATATATTTCTATAGAGATAGCAGGTATTTTTCCTATCATTTCTAGATGAATGTTCTGAGTTTTTAATTACAATTTTAAGAAATTCATCTTTGTCCTAACATAATGAAATAAAATTCCCGAAACAATGGAGGTTCCCTGTTATTCTGTGATATGTGAAATAGCTCTAGAAATAGTTTTAAGCCTTGGAAATTCTGCGTTCTGGCTAAAAATTGTAAAGGCAGTTATTTCTGTATTTGAATGAAACACGCATGAATCACATACCAAAGGCAGAACTCTTTTTTTTTGTTTAACTAAAGCCAATGAATATACAGAAGTACAAAGGAATGTTATCTATTTTTCTTTCTTAACTAAAATAGCATTTGTTTATGAGGTATCTCATCTGCCATTTCCTTTGACGTGATTTGTCTGTCTACTCCAACGTAAAAACTAATCTGATTTCTTTTATTTTTCATTTCTAAGCATGATTGTTAGAAATATGTTTACGTGAATAAGTCAACCAAACAGAACCTTGTAATTCATTTAATGAGGGACGTCAGAGTGTCTTTCTGAGTGTCTTCCTGAATTCTGGTGTCCTGAGGTGTAGTCAATGGGAAGAAAAGGCTGGTGTTTGTATAGATGCACACGCAGTGTGTATCTGAGCTCACATAAACAGTGATGAGGTCATGGCTTACGCTGGGCTCCTAGGGCTTATTATCCTCACAGGAGCTTTGTTCCCCAGCAGAGAGAGGCCTGGGCCATCACGAGAGCCTGGTGTGCTATTGTTTCATTGTCAAGCTCTAGGGATTTGGGGGGGAAAGTTAGGAATATATTTCTGAATATACTTCTGAAACGTATAAAGAAATGTCGGTATTAAAGGAGATAAGCTATTTTCAGCATTCGAACACATTCACCATTTAATTATCCATCTTAGTAGAAGAAAAGGATGGATTTAGAACTAGAATCCATGAATGTCACAAAAGCCTAACTTTTTATTAATACCTGTAATCTTTTTCCAGTAATCCTAAACAGATTGAAAGAGGACCTTCCTATCTTGCTATTTCTCCTCCCTACATCCGAGGCATTAGCTAAAGCACAGCGGAATGCCAAAAACCAAGGACAGTATTTCCAAGATTGAACAAATCTGGATGATTTTCAGCACAATTAAAAGAGCGGATATTAGCGTGTCCCAAAATAATATTATCTGAGCTTATGAAAGCTAGAAATCCAGGCAAGGACTCCTAGAACAGGCTCTCATTTCTAACTATTCAGCGATTTCTTTCAGTTTCCAGTTCTATAGGTTACTTTGTGGAACATGTCTTTGGTGTGGTCCATTTTAGAGTTTCCTTGAAAGGCACGATCGCATAGCGATCAGGAGAACGGGCTGCGGAGCCAATGTTGGGCTACCTGTTCTTGCTGTACCCCTGACTAGCTCTGTAACGAAATGGAACCAGCTTCGTAGTCCTAAACCTCCTTTGTGCCTTGTTTGCTTCATCAATGTAGTGGGGCAAGCAGCTGCACCTCTGTCACAGGGTTGATAGGAAGATTTAATGAGTTACTATGAATAAAGCACTTGAAACGCAATCTTATTCATATAAGCAGTGAATAAGTGCTGAACTGTTATTGCTTAGAAGAAAAGGAAAGGGGGAGGGGATGGAGGTAGGGACTGAGTAGAAGAAATCAGCGTGTACTGAGTAGCAGCTGTGGATGCAGCAGCTGTGTGAGTAACTAACAACATTTTTAATTCCCACATACACCGTATGAAAGATCGTTATCTGAATGGTACAGATGAGGAAGATGAGGCTTAGATATTTTGTGACTCGTGTTTATTTTTAAATTAATGTTAACATTAATAATAGCAAGTGGGAATCGATACTGTTTGTGATGATAGTGGAAAAAAGCAGTGGGGGGAGACCCAAGTGTCAGTTGGCAGAATTCAGCTTAGAGCAGCAATGCCAAGGCCAGTTTGGGGCAGTTATATCCTAGTGCCCATGCTTGGAGGTGACAGTCCTCTGAGGACAACATGCCTTGTAGAAACATAGGTGACTGACTACAAAAAAAAAAAAAAGAAAAAGAAGAAGGAAAGAAAGTTATGATGAAAAACAATCTTTATGTTCAATTGAAGTATTTTTTTTTCTTATTTGAGCTCTTAAAGAAAAAAAATTCCGTTTTCTTTAAAACCACAAAGCCTTTTCAAGAGGAAAGAAATGAAATAGAGCATCTGAGAAAGCACATTCAGCCAGTCGGCTGGGATACCTTTGATGAATGCAATTAGTTGCAGTCTCCAATTCTGGAAGCATAATTGCAGTAGAACTAGAGGGACTTCTTTAGGACTTGGTGTTGAATAAGGAACAAGCATGTATGTAATATCCTGATTGCACAGTCCTGCATATAAAATATCCATTGCATTCAACAATACTCGGCCTTTGATTTCTGACCCCAAAATCACCTTTTTAAAATATATATATTTAAAACCTATTGTCTTTTAAATATGTATATTATCGAAGAAGTTCGTCGGTTTTTATCTCTTTTACTACGTTTCTCCTTTTCAGATTTAAAAGGCCATTCCCTGATTTGTAGGGTCAACCAGATTTCAGAGTACCAGTGAGAATTGTAATGATGTGCTGCCCAAAACTGTTTCAAGCTGTGATATCTGCCTTTTTTGGAGATTATGGAGAAGCACATTAGGATAAAAGGATAAAAGAAATAAATAAGGCAGATGAACTCAGGTTTACTTTCTTTTCATTGTATTTCTTTGTTTGTTTTTCATAAGTATAGGAATGTGGCCTATGGAAGGTATAGTACAGAGCACCCTCTCTGAGTCAGGCACTGTATATTTTGTGATTCCTGATAAAGAAAGACAAAATCTAGCCCTTAAGAATCTCACAGTTGAAGAGAGCAGTCAGAAATGCAATAATGAGGGTTTGCATAGCATTTCATGGGAGCACAGAGAAAGGGTACCACCTCCACCTGGCATGTCAGGGAGGTGGCCCTAAGCTAAGCAACAGGAGAAGGGGAGGCACAGTCCATAAGGTATTGGAAAACACATACACCATCTCTGTGAATAAATTCTGTACCTTCCAACTGGTTTTCAAGGTGCCCATGACTCACAGGTTAATAATAACTAGATAGACCCAAATGGCCAAAATTCTATTTCTGATATGAACTTGCATAGGTAATTTTTCTTTGTTTGTTTTAATGAAGAAGAAACATGTGTCTTTGGAAATCATTTTTAAAAATCACATAGTAGAATGCATGTAGCAAGAGAATTGTTAAGGATAGAGAAAGCAGACCTTGTCCCTTTTTTTTATGAGGATGAATGCTTTCAAGTAAGACTGGAATAAAAATGAAATGGAATCAATTAGAAAAAAAATAGAAGCACTTAAGAAGCAACTTAATTGTTGCTGAAAGAATTAGAATCTGATGGCATGGAAAGGATTTAATTAAACTCCAAAGTAAAATAATACATTGGCCTTTCTCCCAGAAAAATATGATGTCTCTTAGAGCTTATCAGCTATTTCTTGGCCTGCAAGTTAGTAGTGGTTATCTATTATTTTTCTCATTTTGATTATTACATACTACTGATGGTGGGATTATTTGTGCAACAGTTACTGCTGAGACGACCATTAAGACTGTGCAGATAGAATTGTAGTCTCATATGCCCCTGTATATTTGGGTGGGAAAATGGAAAGTACCTAACTTAAATCTGACAGATCCAAAATTAACTGTCCTTCAGTAGCAGAAGACACTATTTTAAAAGAAAATGTTAACAAGGATAGCCATCATGATATGTGTCGAATGCTAAATGCTGTTACAGAAATGAAAAGTGACCAATCAAATAAGAATTACCTAGTAAGAAGGGAATGGAGAATTGCAAAAATGTGACTCACAGTGCTTTCACATCATGGAATGAATTAGCGGGACCTCTGACCCAAAGCCATTGGAAGAAGCAATATTTTGGACAAACCTGAACTTTTTTTTTCCCCTACAGCCTCGTCATGTGTTCAACATGCTAAAGAAGTATGTCCGTGCCGAACAGAAAGATAGACAGCATACCTTAAAGCATTTTGAACATGTTCGCATGGTGGATCCAAAGAAAGCTGCTCAGATCCGGTCCCAGGTAAGCACAGAATGTGGTAATCATGCAACTTGGACAATTCAGTGTTCTTGCCCTTTGAGTTGGATCTTTAGGTATTCCCAGAATAGCCATGGGTGTTGGACCTCTATAGCAAGAGTTCTTTAATACCTGGTAAATTCTAAAGGCTTGTCCTAGGGCAACATGTGGTTTGGCACTTTCTGAGTTATGAAAATAACGAAGAATATAAAAATCTTGAGTGTCTACTGCTACTGATTCTTAAGGAACCATCAAACTCTGATGACTAAAATGAAAACAAAATTGTATAAACCAAAACCGCTAAAATTTGGTTCAACTAAATTATAGAAGACAATCATAAACTCCATTTCTACTGTAATGCTTGGAGATAATGTGAGACTAAATGAAACTTGGTAGTGATAAGTTTTATACTCTGCCATTTTCAAAACTTGACAACTGGGATCTACCTCTGGAAATCTGAAATTTTACATTTCCTTAAACAGAAGAATTTTTTGAAATATCTATGTTTCATGTTAAATATCCATATGATCCCATCTATTGGAAACTTTGCAAAGACATATATATATGGAGCATCAGAGCTTATTTAGGAATCTCAATATTAGGAATCAGAATTGGGCAGAAATGGTCTTTTCAATTGGCTTTATATCTTATGGTTACAAGCATATAATATAATGGAAAGTTTAAAGCAGCTCCAAAGTTAGAGAACAAAAAATGAGGGAATAAGAAAAATAAAGATGCCCTTTCATGTTCAAAGTTCCAGCAGCATTTTGTCAGTTTTATTTGGGAAGTTTGTATCTGTCTGCAGTGCTTGGTAAGGAAAATAACTCTTCCTTACTCCAGAGATGGTTTACCTGGAGCTATCATCCTTTGCTGCAGGTTATGACACACCTCCGCGTGATTTACGAGCGCATGAACCAGTCTCTCTCTCTGCTCTACAATGTTCCTGCTGTGGCCGAGGAAATTCAGGATGAAGTTGGTGAGTGAGCTGTTTTTTTTGGTTCTGTGCATATAAACATATTTTCCTCCTGTAGGAGAAAATCAGGGAACTGAGTTCATCTGCACCAGGAATCATCAGTGTTTTAATATGTGGAAGGAAAAAGAGCAGATTCCCTTCTACAGTGAAACTCTTGGGGAGTGGAAGTTGCTCTCATCTTAGCAATTGCATCAGGTCTTAACTGCATACTGACAAAAGCCGAGGGGGATGTAATTTGACTTTGGTCTATTTGTGTGATAATGAGCCACTTGTTGTTGGATTATACTTGTCAACAGTTTTCTAATTTAGTCAATCTTATGATGCTTTGGTACTTTACAGTTTAATAGAAACAACCCTTCATCTCTTAATTCTTTATTGTCATAATCTTATGAGTGCCATGATATCCTCATTTTTCAGATGAAGGAGCCCAAACTTACAATTTAAGAAACTTGCCTATGTCACGCATATCTCAAGGGGCACAGCAAAACCACAAAACTCTGACTTTTGACTTTGGGTTATTATATTCAGTAGTGCATCTTTCTTTGATGCATACCCCGCACCCTGCATAGCCATGAGTGTTCTCTGGACCACGTTGTTGTTTAAACTTAATTAACTATATGCCCGCTATCTTTCATTAAACTTTTAAAATAATCATACACTCATAAGAAGTTGGAAAAATAATACAGAGTAGTCCAAGGTAGACATCACCCACCTTCCTCAGTAGTAACATCTTACGTAACATCATGCATTATCAAAACCAGGAAACCGACCTTGTGTGCCCACTGTCTCCTATGGCCCTAGTTTTCCTAATGACATCTTTAATATTTCGTATGAGTAAGTTCTCCCTTTTCTGTTTTTCTTGGAAAGGGAGTGAAGTATCGCATAACATAATTCTCCACAAACCCCCAAAATGCCCATATTTGTTTAACTTTGCCTCACAGAAGTACTTAGATGCAATTACCCTAGTGCATCTTTCAACATAAAGCAGATGTATGAATCTGGGCGACATGGTGCATAAACCATCTGTAAATAAGCAATATGTGTGTGGTGGATCCCTCTCCATAATGAGTCCTGTTCTTTCTTAATTGGGTTGGAAATAGATGCTTAATTTGGTTTAAAACAGATGCAGGTTATCTGAAAACAGAACACCCAGGATGTTGTAGATGGTGTACCAGTTGCAGGAATTCCTGCTTTGAAGCGCCCAAAACACGGCTTGGCTCGATTTTTACATTTCATAACAGTGCTGTTCTACTCTTCTTTTTTCTAACTTAGTAATACCTTGCAAGTGTTGTTTGTATTACTACCAAGTATTTGGCACTTATCAGGTAATAATGGTCTGTTCAGTGTTGTGTATTAACACACAGGATCCTTTCTTTAAGAAACGAATATTCTTGTTATATATTAGGATAGACATGTGTAAGGAACCTTTAAAATACTGTGTATTAAATAAGTATAAGAAAGGCCTCCAATAAGTTGTAGAAGGGACAAAATCAAAGAAAAATCACGTTCTTAATGAACTGAATCTCAAATCTTCTAGATGAATGTATTTTGGCCTTATAGCCATCTTATCAAGCTTATTTTCATAAGGAACTTCAACTGAGGTGTTGCCAGTAATACCAAACTATAGAGGAATAAGCCATTGCAAAGGACTAGAATATTTCACTCTCAGCCAGTAATTATGGTTGACTCTTTCTAATTAAATTACCAGACGTTTTCATTCAGCAAAATACTACTGAAAGCAATGACCACTAATAAGTCGCAGTTCCACAGAACAGATGGTGATTCAGCTGTCTTGAGTGTTGCAAAATGCCCCAAGAGTAGAACCACACACTAAACTTCAAATCTCAGTGGCAGGGAGAATATTCCGATAACTAGAATCATAGAATTTTTTTCTTTAAAAAAAAACTGTTAAGTAAGCTTAAGAGCATGTCATTTTTAAAAATAGTTTTGTCATTCTGAGTATACCGAACACCGAATCCTGAAAGATAATCATTTAAAAAATCTTTCTTGCCTCCATTTTTATTTATTTTTTATTATTTTTATTTATTTATTTATTTATTTTTGCGGTATGCGGGCCTCTTACTGCTGTGGCCTCTCCCACGGAGCACAGGCTCCGGGCGCGCAGGCTCAGCGGCCACGACTCACGGGCCCAGCCGCTCCGCAGCATGTGGGATCTTCCCGGGCCAGGGCACGAACCCGTGTCCCCTGCACTGGCAGGCAGACTGTCAACCACTGCGCCACCAGGGAAGCCCAAAAATAACTTACTTTTAAAGTAGGACTATGGATGAAACAAGATGGGCTGTGAGTGCCAATTGTTTAAGCTGAGTGCTGTTTAAGCTGAGCGGGAGTTCTTTGTAGTATTCTCTTAACTTTTGTATGCGCTTGAAATTTTCCATAATAGAAGTTGGTTTTTAGCTTACTTTCCAAATAGAATCTGCACAGATTTCTTCCAGTGTATGTCCTGTACATTTAATTTCTAATTAAATGCTTTGTCATTAGTCTGATTTGCATGCATCTGCCTTTTCTGTGTGTAATCAGATTTTAGATTTGGAGTCAGTTCAGTGTAAGTAAGAAGCATACTAAAATTCAGAGCTGCTGGGAAAAGGAGAAGATCCAAAAGAACCTACAAATGCATGTTGTTTATATAAAAGTTTGTGCTTATAAATGCAGGCAGTTAGAATATGTTTAATACAATAAACCATCTGGAGAGAAATACAATAGTTTTGTTAAATAAGGGTAATAGTTGCTCTGGAGATGAAGGGTTTTCACCAGTCCTGAGGAACTGCTAGTATCTTTCGTGACATAGGTTTATCTGCTTCAGGTAGTTTATGCTCCCACGAGGGTAGAATTCTCTATTATGGGTGAAACTGAGGAAGAAGCTAGTCACACCAGAAAGAAAAGGGCGAAAGTGGGAACTGGCATCAAATTTGTGAGAACAGTAAAGTGTGACTGACTAAAGCCTAGAATTCGTCAGGGCCATGAGTTCCAGCCCTGACCGTTTTCACCCACTGTGCTTTCCTGAGAAAGCCATCTGTTTATGCTGCTCTACTGTTAACTCCAGTAAATCCCATATCCATAACAACAACCTGTCTGCTGAGTCCCAGTGACATATTCCAGACTCAGAACACAGGCATACCTCGTTTTATTGCGCTTTGCAGATACTGCATTTTTCACAGATGGAAGGTTTGTGGCAACCCTGTGTCGAGTGAGTCTGTCAGCACCATTTTCCAACAGCATTTTCTCACTTCAGTCTCATTTTGGTAATTATTGTGATATTTCAACCTATTTCATTATTATTACATTTGTGATGGTGATCTGTGATGAGTGATCTTTGATGTTACTATTGCAAAAAGATAGTGACTCGCTGAAGGCTCAGATGATGGTTAGCATTTTTTAGCAATAAAATATTTTTTAATTAAGGTATGTTCATCGTCTTTTTACACGTAATGCTATTGCACAGTTAATAGACTACAGTATAGGGTAAACGTAACTTTTATATGCACTGGGAAACCAAAGAATTCATGTGACTTGCTTTGTTGAGATATAAAGTTGAGATACTTTATCGCAGTGGTCTGGAACCAAGCCTGCAGTGTCTCCGAGGTATGCCTATATTTCACCTGTTTCTCAAACTCCAAACTATGTGTGCAAGGAAGAAATCATTGTGTCCCTCTTGAAATTGACCCATTTTACAATCTCAGTTATGGGTTATCCCAGTTGTCCTATACATATCCATGATGCCTTCCTCTCCTCCACCCATGATTGCTTATTAATCTGAAATCCTATATATTCTACCTCCTATATTCATGTGGAATCCCTGCTCTGTAAATCCACATTGTTAGCTCAGATCCTTATCCTCTCACATGAGTTTCACTGGACTCTCAACTAGTCATCCTGCCTCTTGGTCCCCTCCTACCCAAATTCTTCCTCTTCAGGGCTGAGTTCCCTGCTAAAATGAAAATACAACCTGCACATGGTTCTTCCTTGCTTCAAAAGCAGCATCCTTCAATACTCAACTGAAATGTCCACACTCCCATAAGCCCTTGACTAATTTGCGTAGGGAGCCAGAGGGAAGAGCTGGTGTTTGAGTGACAGTTATATAGCGAACTGATGAGACTCTCTTACTGATGATGTTGCTGGCCTGAGTTCTTTATGAAAGTTCACCCATGTTGAGGTTCAGGGCCACCACATATAGATGTGACAGGTGGTTTAGGGAAAAAGCATAGACTGACATTCATTCCACATCCCACTGACGAAGCCAAGTCCTCTGGGGTGGGGCCACATCCACGTGAAGTGGAGCTTTCTTATAATTCACACAAATGCAACATATGCGCTAGTGACAACACTGGTGAATTCAGTGACAGCACCTTCAACTAACTTGCCCTTAACAGATAGTAAAGTGATGAAAGTGGAATTGGAGCCAAGGTCTGCATGAGTCCGAAGCTCATACTCTCTCTGCTACCCACTTTCCTACTCTCAATTCAGTAGAATTTTCTTCTACTAAACCTCAGTGTCTAAAGCACCATGTATCCACCTCTAATACCATACTCTACTTTGTATTTAATTGTTTATTGACATGTCCACCAGCCCCCAATCCTGTGTGATCTTCCAAGACATGTCTTGGTCATGTCTGTATCCTTGGGATCCAGCAGAGGACCTGGTACTCTGTAGTATTAGTCATCATAGCCTAGGTTGAAGCAAATCCCTAGGCTGCAAAGTAGATGATCCTTAACTTAGGTGGCTCAGGTGATCTCCTCCATAACCCTAAAGACCCACCCTGAGCTCCTTCCTTAGCACCTAGCATAGCTAGTGCTACACAAAACAAATCTCTTTCCTCGGCCGCAGCATTCTCTAACGCTATGATTTATCAAGCCAACAAAATGGGTGCGTTGGCAAAGGTATCAAAATAAAGAATAAAGCAGAGTTCTCAGGACTGTAACTAATAACATTTTACAATATTGTACTATATCTTATCCATGACCCTCTGCTATTTGGCTTTCTGCCCAATTTATATACTTTGACACTTGATTTATTAAATATGTTGTCTGGTTTGACTCTTCCATCAACCAGAGTCTGAGGCTATTTATTTGCTTTGCTCCACCAATAAGTATGAATTATCAAAACTACTCTATTAGTTTTATAAAAGCTTGCTGTTTATTCTTTTATAATAATTTTTCAGTTTAGTTTGAATTACTATTATGTGCAAGTTCCCAGGCACATCATTTATTACTTAATGTTTTCCTTTTTTTAAAAAATGTATTTGCATACAAATTATGAAGCTTTCTGTAAAGAAAGACGTAAGGTGTTTGTAGAGGGGGAAAGAATCCCTTCCTCATTTAAAACAGCTGTTTAGGACATTTTTTTTTTTTATTCAGCAAATGATATAATCATTAATTTAAGGAAAATATGCCTCTTTTCAATGTCCATATTCTGTCTTAATCATCTTTTAACCCTTCAAAAAAGCAGAATTCCTTCATCTCTACTATTGTTCATCTCGGCTTTGCTTTGTCAATTTGCTGTTTCAAAATGAGTGGATTTTTTTATCCTTTGTAATCTTCCTTAAATCTGTGCTAAAAGGATTCTATTCTTCTATCAGCACTCACCAGAGTACTTCATTTTACAGCTTCCTCAAGGCTAAAAACATTGCAGCTCTCAACTCAGGGCTGGCTGTTTCACAGAACGCTGTAATGATCAATTAATGAGAAAGATAGGAGGAAGGAAAGGGGGAAGGAAGGCCTAATTGTTTCATACCCTGGGTTTTTTTTTTTTTTTCTTTTAGCTTTCAAAATTAGTAAAAACATGAATTATTGTAAACCAGATGTTGGAAGGATCTCTGGCGGAACAAATCCATAGTGAATGGGGTGGGATTGAAATATGTGGCAGGAGATCAAGAAACTCAAGTTAATGAAAGAAGGCTTATAATTTTTTATTACAATTTGAGTGTGGCCTCCTGATAAACTTTTCTGCTCTTTGGGAAAAATACAGCATGTTTATTTCAAGGACAGTGTTTCCATTCTCTGTTCCTAGTAAACCTATTGATTTTTGGATTTAATGAATCCAAAGTAGTCTAGACTTAAAATAGAATATCTATGGCACTTCCAGACCAACAAAATGGAACATTCATTACTACTGAGAATTTTAAGTATCCTTGTGTATAATTGTTAGTCAGGGGAGGGCATCAGGAAGAAAAAAAAATCATAAAAGTAAATAAAGTGAGAGAACTATTAACTTACTCCACTCTTATTTTCCATAGGAAATGGCTTTTAAGTATAAGTAGATTTTACATTTTAGAACTGATTTAAGTATTTGGCAACAAGAACATTTATTTGTATCATAAATTGCCAAAGACATGTTCTTCCTTTAGTTTTACAGTAGTCTCAGAGCTCCTTATTAGTATTTTTTCCAGTATTATTACCTGAATTACAGGTTTGACCAGTGTTTATTTGCCTACCCTCTAAATGTATATCTTTGTCTCCCTCTTAAGCAAGACATTTACTCTTCCAAAATAGTACAACTTATTTTATAAATGAGAAAATGAAACTGCGTTGTCAAGTGACCTACATGTAAGCATATTAATCTTCAAAACGGAAAAGTATACTATGACAACAGCAACCCAGTTTTCTGATGCTTTGCCTGCCATGTTGAAATGTCTCTAAACAGCAAAACATAGATGTGTCGATGCCAATGAGTTCATACCTCAAACCCCACTGGTCTGTAAATAGTCTTAGGAGGTTACAGCCCTTAAGCATTTAACTCACCCATAGTGTCTAGTTTAGTGCTTTGCAGACATTTAGTTCTTTATACCTTTTTTGGATATGATATGTAAGCTGTCCTTTTCTTAGGAGTTTAATGACTGAATCTATAAATATAGTGTATGTCATTCAGATGATCTGTGGAAGTCAGTGATAGGGTCCTTTTGATGTATGTAGGGACTTCCCTGGTGGCCCAGTGGCTAAGACTCCATGCTCCCAATGCAGGGGGCCTTGGGTCAATCCCTGGTCAGGGAACTAGATCCCACATGCTGCAGTGGGAAGATTCCTGCATGCCGCAAATAAAGATCCTCGCGTGCCACTACGAACATCCCACACGCGGCAACGAAGATCTCACGTGCCGCAACTAAGACCCGATGCAGACAAATAAATTAATTAATTAATTTAAAAAAATATTTTTAAATGCTGACTAATATTAAAAAAAAGTTGATGTATATAACTTGACATATGTAAATTATTGACATGGAAATTATTCAGGGAAACAACATCAGTTTCCCTGGGTAATTTTTATAATATTCCCTTCTGGCAAACAGATGTGTTTTTTTCTGTATTTTCTGATCCAGAATTTTAAAGGAAAAGTCAATCGTTTAGCATTATTAAAAAAGTATACACTTTCTAGGAAGAATGAATGTCAAAAAGTTTAATTTAAAACAAATAAGCATAATCTCTGCCATTCTGGCAGATAGATTATAGACATTAATATATATATAATTCAGAGTGGTATATTGATCTTATTTCTTGCGATCCCAGTGTACCCTGGCAGTCATTAGATGACTTACATATAAACCACATTGTTTATTTCATACCATTGCAGTGGCTCTCTGGATTATGTTTTCAGTCTTAATAAGTAGGCGGTATCTATTAAAATCTTTTGCATATTTTTTAATAGTGCTCTGCGTTTTTATTATTGAGTTGTAAAAGGTCTTTATGTATTCTGGATACTAAACTCCCATTAAATATATGATTTGAAAATATTTTCTCCCTTTTTGTAGGTTTTCTTTTCACTTTCTTGACATCCTTTGAACACACAAAATTGTAAAACTTTGATGAAGTCCAGTTTATCAATTTGTTTTCGCTGTTGCTTATGCTTTAGTATTATATCTAAGAACAATTGCTCAATCCAAGGTCAAATATACTTATACCTGTGTTTCTTTCCAAGAGTCTTATAGTTTAGCTCTTATAGTTAAATCTTTGATTCATTTTGAGTTAATTTTTATATGTAATGTGAGATAAGGATCCCCCTTCATTCTTTTTTTTTTTGGTACACGGGCCTCTCACTGCTGTGGCCTCTTCCGTTGCGGAGCACAGGCTCCGGACACACAGGCTCAGTGGCCATGGCTCACGGGCCCAGCTGCTCTGCAGCATGTGGGATCTTCCCGGACTGGGGCACGAACCCGTGTGCCCTGCGTCGGCAGGCGGACTCAACCACTGTGCCACCAGGGAAGCCCCTTCATTCTTTTACATGTGGATATCCAGTGTCCCATCACCATTTGTTGAAAAAAACTATTCTTTCTGCTTTAAATGGTCTCGGAACCCTTGTCAAAAATCAGTTGACCAGGGATATATGGGTTTATTTCTTGACTCTCAATTCTATTCGTTCTATATATACATTCTTATTACAATACCACACTATTTTGATTATTGTAGCTCTGTAGTAAGTTTTGAAATCAGGCAATGTGAGTCTTCCTCCTTTGTTCTTTTTCAGGATTGTTTTGACTATTTGGGGTCCCTTGCTTTTCCATATGAATTTTAAACTCTTTTTTTCCTCATCTCTGCTAAAAATGTAGTCAGAATTTTAATAGGGATTACCTTGAATCTGTAGATCAATTCAGGGAGTATTTCTATTGTAATTTTTTTAAATGAACTTTGAAAACAGTATCACTACTTGAAGAGATATCCGCTATGAGATGATTCTGCTTTGACCCCATTCAGGAGGGTAAATGTTTAGAAGTCCCAGGAAAATTGACTTAGCACACTGTCACCCTTTACTCAAAATTTTGGTGAGATTCAAGGAAATTTCTTTGTGAACTCTTCCTTAAATCATGACAACTGTGACACATTGGTGGGTTTTGTCTATTTTCATGCCATTGTCTGATATGTTTGTGTGCGTGTGTGTGTGTGTGTGTGTGTGTGTGCACCTTGACCAAATGGGTGAAGGCTGAGGCAGTGCCTCTCACACTGAGCTCTGCTGGTGCCTGTGATGATCGAGTGCAGTTCCAGAGTTTTTCCTTAACTCAACAGCTCTTGCACATGGCCCTGTAATTTGAATCAAAATCCAAAAACAAATCCTAACTAAAATGATTGGGGGGTGAAGTCAGACCACAATGGGAACTCCTAGACTACTTCTGGCAGGGAACCCTGCCACAGATGTATCCTGATTTTTTTTGGTAGATTCTGGGGAGCAACCAGTGATTTTACGCTGGGGAACAAGGGCTGGTTATTTTGTTTTTCACAACCAGCTGCCTTCAAGGTTCATATTTTTAAAGAGAAGAAAAAAATTGTAGTGATATTTGCCACCCTGAAAATAGAGATGCATTCAAATTGAGATTAATTTTGAAATCTGTTTCTACAAAGTCTAACTGGGAGAGAGATGAATGTATTTGCATGTGAGAAAGACTTTGGAAGGAATGTTAATTTGCCTCTTGCTCTTCAACTCAGAAACAAATTTTGCAATGTACTCCCTGAGTAAGCTCTGTTACTCTTTGTTAACTATTCTCCTACCATCTATACCATGGCCTGCTTTAGAAAATCAGTCATAGACACTGGGGTATAATGTCTCATCAAAAACAGGAGATCAATTTATTAACCCATTCCAGATTATGAGGCATGTGTCCAAAGGAGTGTTTACATCATATGAATCAAAACACTATTCAGAAACAATCTTTTGGACTTGGAGTGAAAAACAGGTGGTCAAAAGGCCAAAGTTAGGGTGTTACTTAATTTCAACTACTGTTGCTAGATCCATTGACCTGAGACAGTGAATTTAAAATAGCCTATTTAATGTGTTTAATTTTTTACAAATATATTTATTTACATGTGCTCATAAAAGCATGAGTTAAATCTTATTATTTCTGTGGAACAGGAAATGGTGACTACTTGTATTGTCTTATGCATGTCTCAGTATCTTTGCTTTTGGTCTGGGTGGTAGTTAGAAAAGTCTGCCCATCCCATGAGAGCAGATAGAGGAACTGTGTGTTCAGCTTCCATTTTAACATTAAACTTGATAAAGCTTCTCCTAAGGCCAGTAGAGACCAGAGGCATTGTCATCTGAGAGCAGGAGGAAGGGCCAGCTGCAAGTTTCATGCCTCTCAGAAGCAAGAGCCTGAGCCAGCCTGGTCTTGGCAAATGATACATTTCTTCTCTTTCAGAGGCTAGCATAGTGAAGGGAAGTTCTGGGGCTGTAGTGAGTTGCTTCTGAAGCTTTGCCAAGTTATGAAGGAACTTCCTGGGACCTGAACAGTGGAGAGCTGGGAATGCAAAAGGGAACATATCATATTAATATGATTATACTTATTAACGTCTTATGCTGTTTTTATTTAGGTACCTTCTAGAAACAAAGCAAATTTCACATTCTAGGTTTTGGGCAGAGGACAGGACAGGTGGAGAGAGAAATTGGTGTTTGAAATTCTAAATTAGTGACTCTTTTGCAAAAACCTGCCTTCGTTTTGTTGATGATTACTGAGGCTTGAAATAATTAAAATGAGTTTACTCTCAAATGATAGTCAACATATTTGATAGAAAGGAAAGTTGCCAAAATGCCCTTTTTGATGTGGCATACACAATAAGGAGAGTATCATGTGTGGAGCTGGACTTGAAAGCATAATCATTCATAATGTAACCTTCCTCTATTACACTAAAACTTTTTCTTTAGTCATGACTGTGACCAGATAACATAAGCTTCTTGCTGTTTATAAGTTTTCCATGATACCAAAAAGCAGTTTTCTAAACTTTTTGTGTATGAAACGTTGTTAATAGTTATAGTTTTCTACTCAAACAGCTTTAGTCAATTAAAAAAAAATTAACTTTATCATTGCCACTGATATATCACTAGGTAAGTGCCTTAATTCTCAGTCACCACTCTAATAATATCAAGGGAATATTACAGGGTTTCAAAAGTATATATGTAGGGCTTCCCTGATGGCACGGTGGTTAAGATTCCACTAGCACGATAGCTAGTGCTTACCACTAGCTATCTATTTTACATTTGGTAGTGTGTATATATCCATGCTACTCTCTCACTTCATCCCAGCTTGCCCTTCCCCCTTCCCGTGTCACCAAGTCCATTCTCTATTTCTGTGTCTTTATTCCTGTCCTGCCCCTACATTCATAAAAATCATTTTTTTTAATTTTTAGATTCCATATATATGTGTTAGCATACGGTATTTGTTTTTCTCTTTCTCACTTACTTCACTCTGTATGACAGATTCTAGGTCCATCCAACTCACTACAAATAACTCAATTTTGCTTCTGTTTATGGCCGAGTAATGTTCCTTTGTATATATGCACCACATCTTCTTTATCCATTCATCTGTCAGTGGACACGTAGCTTGCTTCCATGTCCTGGCTATTGTAAATAGTGATGCAATGAACATTGTGGGACATGACTCTTTTTGAATTATGGTTTTCTCAGGGTATATGCCCAGTGGTGGGATTGCTGGGTCATATGGTAGTTCCATTTTTACATTTTTAAGGAACCTTCATACTGTTCTCCACAGTGGCTCTATCAATTTACATTCCCACCAACAGTGCAAGAGGGTTCCCTTTTCTCCACATCGTCTCCAGCATTTATTGTTTGTAGATTTTTGGATGATGGCCATTCTGACCTGTGTGAGGTGATACCTCATTGTAGTTTTGATTTGCATTTCTCTAATGATTAGTGATGTTGAGCATCTTTTCATGTGTTTCTTGGCAATCTGTATATCTGCTTTGGAGAAATGTCTATTTAGGTCTTCCACCCATTCTTGGATTGGGTTGTTTGTTTTTTTGATATTGAGCTGCATGAGCTGCTTGTAAATTTTGGAGATTAATCCTCTGTCAGTTGCTTCATTTGCAAATATTTTCTTCCATTCTGAGGGTTGTCTTTTCATGTTATTTATGGTTTACTTTGCTGTGCAAAACCTTTTAAGTTTCATTAGGTCCCATTTGTTTATTTTTGTTTTTATTGCCATTTCTGTAGGAGGTGGGTCAAAAAGGATCTTGCTGTGATTTATGTCATAGAGGGTTCTGCCTATGTTTTCCTCTAATAGTTTGATAGTGTCTGGCCTTACATTTAGGTCTTTAATCCATTTTGAGTTTATTTTTGTGTATGGTGTGAGGATGTGTTCTACTTTCATTCTTTTACATGTAGCTAGCTGTCCAGTTTTCCCAGCACCACTTATTGAAGAGGCTGTCTTTTCTCCATTGTATACTCTTGCCACCTTTATCAAAGATAAGGTGACCATATGTGTGTGGGCTTATCTCTGGGCTTTCTATCCTGTTCCATTGATCTATATTTCTGTTTTTGTGCCAGTACCATACTGTCCTGATTACTGTAGCTTTGTAGTATAGACTGAAGTCAGGGAGCCTGATTCCTCCAGCTCCGTTTTTCTTTCTCGAGATTCTTTTGGCTATTTGGGGTCTTTTGTGTTTCCATACAAATTGTGAAATTTTTTGCTCTAGTTCTATGAAAAATGCCATTGGTAGTTTGATAAGGATTGCGTTGAATCTGTAGATTGCTTTGGGTAGTAGAGTCATTTTCGCAATGTTGATTCTTCCAATCCAAGAACATGGTATATCTCTCCATCTGTTTGTATCATCTTTAATTTCTTTCATCAGTGTCTTGTAGTTTTCTGCATACAAGTCTTTTATCTTCTTAGATAGGTTTCTTCCTAGGTATTTTATTCTTTTTGTTGCAGTGGTAAATGGGAGTATTTCCTTAATTTCTCTTTCAGATTTTTCATCATTAGGGTATAGGAATGCAAGAGATTTCTGTGCCTTACTTGTGCATCCTGCTACTCTACCAAATTCATTGATTAGCTCTAGTAGTTTTCTGGTAGCATCTTTAGGATTCTCTATGTGTAGTATCATGTCATCTGCAAATAGTGACAGTTTTACTTTTTCTTTTTTGATTTCGATTCCTTTTTTTTTTTTCTTTCCTTTGGTGGTACGCGGGCCTCTCACTGCCGTGGCCTCTCCCATTGCAGAGCACAGGCTCCGGACACGCAGGATCAGCGGCCATGGCTCACAGGCCTAGCCGCTCCACAGCATGTGGAATCTTCCTGGACCAGGGCACGAACCCATGTCCCCTGCATCGGCAGGCAGACTCTCAACCTCTGCGTCACCAGGGAAGCCCCTGGATTCCTTTCATTTCTTTTTCTTCTCTGATTGCTGTGGCTAAAACTTCCAAAACTATGTTGAATAATAGTGCTGAGAGTGGGCAACCTTGTCTTGTTCCTGATCTTAGTGGAAATGGTTTCAGTTTCTCACCATTGAGAATGATGTTGGCTGTGGCTTTGTCATATATAGCCTTTATTATGCTGAGAAAAGTTCCCTCTATGCCTACTTTCTGGAGGGTTTTTATCATAAATGTGTGTTGAATTTTGTCAAAAGCTTTTTCTGCATCTATTGAGATGGTCGTATGGTTTTTATTCTTCCATTTGGTAATATGGTGTATCTTATTAATTGATTTGCATATATTGAAGAATCCTTGCATTCCTGAGATAAACCCCACTTGATCATGGTGTATGATCGTTTTAATGTGCTGTTAGATTCTGTTTGCTAGTATTTTGTTGAGGATTTTTGCATCTATGTTCATCAGTGATATTGGCCTGCAGTTTTCTTTCTTTGTGACATCTTTGTCTGGTTTTGGTATCAGGTGATAGTGGCCTCGTAGAATGAGTTTGGGAGTGTTCCTCCCTCTGCTATATTCTGGAAGAGTTTGAGAAGGATGGGTGTTAGCTCTTCTCTAAATGTTTGATAGAATTCGCCTGTGAAGCCATCTGGTTCTGGGCTTTTGTTTGTTGGAAGATTTTTAATCACAGTTTCAATTTCAGTCCTTGTGATTGGTCTGTTTATATTTTCTATTTTTTCCTGGATCAGTCTCAGAAGGTTGTGCTTTTCTAAGAATTTGTCCATTTCTTCCAGGTTGTCCATTTTATTGGCATATAGTTGCTTGTAGTAATGTCTCATGATCCTTTGTATTTCTGCAGTGTCAGTTGTTACTTCTCCTTCTTCATTTCTAATTCTGTTGATTTGAGTCTTCTTTTTTTTCTTGAAGAGGCTGGCTAATGGTTTATCAATCTTGTTTATCTTCTCAGAGAACCAGCTTTTAGTTTTATTCATCTTTGCTATTGTTTCCTTCATTTCTTCTTCATTTATTTCTGATCTGATCTTTATGATTTCTTTCCTTCTGCTAACTTTGGGGTTTTTTTGTTCTTCTTTCTCTATTTGCTTTAGGTGTAAGGTTAGGTTGTTTATTTGAGATGTTTCTTGCAGTAGGATTGTATTGCTGTAAACTTCCCTCTTAGAACTGCTTTTGCTGCATCCCATAGGTTTTGGGTCATCGTGTTTTCATTGTCATTTGTGTCTAGGTATTTTTTGATTTCCTCTTTGATTTCTTCAGTGATCTCTTGGTTATTTAGTAGCATATTGTTTTTAACCTCCATGTGTTTGTATTTTTTACAGTTTTTTTTTTCTATAATTGATATCTATTCTCGTAGTGTTGTGGTCGGAAAAGATACTTGTTACGATTTCAATTTTCTTAAATTTACCAAGGCTTGATTTGTGACCCAAGATATGGTCTATCCTGGAGAATATTCCATGAGCACTTGAGAAGAAAGTGTATTCTGTTGTTTTTGGATGGAATGTCCTATAAATATGTTAAGTCCCTCTTGTTTAATGTATTATTTAAAGCTTGTGTTTCCTTATTTATTTTCATTTTGGATGATCTGTCCATTGGTGAAAGTGGGGTGTTAAAGTCCCCTACTATGATTGTGTTACTGTCGATTTCCCCTTTTATGGCTGTTAGCATTTGCCTCATGTATTGAGGTGCTCCTATGTTGGGTGCATAAATACTTACAATTGTTATATCTTCTTCTTGAATCGATCCTTTGATCATTATTTAGTGTACTTCTTTGTGTCTTGTAAAAGTCTTTATTTTAAAGTCTGTTTTGTCTGATATGAGAATTGCTACTCCAGCTTTCTTTTAATTTCCATTTGCATGGAATATCTTTTTTCCTCCCCTCACTTTCAGTCTGTATGTGTCCCTCGGTCTGAAGTGGGTCTCCTGTAGACAGCATATGTACGGGTCTTGTGTTTGTGTCCATTCAGCCAGTCTGTGTCTTTTGGATCATTTAATCCATTTTTATTTAAGGTAGTTATCGATATGTATGTTCCTGTTACCATTTTCTTAATTGTTTTGGGTTTGTTATTGTAGGTCTTTTCCTTCTCTTGTGTATCCTGCCTAGAGAAGTTCCTTTAGCATTTGTTGTAAAGCTGGTTTGGTGGTGCTGACTCCTCTTAACTTTTGCTTATCTGTAAAGGTCTCAATTTCTCCATCGAATCTGAATGCGTTCCTTGCTGGGTAGAGTAATCTTGGTTGTAGGTTTTTCCCTTTCATCACTTAAAATATGTCCTGTCACTCCCTTCTGGCTTGCAGAGTTTCTACTGAAAAATCAGCTGTTAACCTTTTGGGGATTCATTTGTCTGTTATTTTGTTGCTTTTCCCTTGCTGCTTTTAATATATTTTCTTTGTATTTAATTTTTGATAGTTTGATTAATATGTGTCTCGGAGTGTTTCTCTTTGGGTTTATCCTGTATGGTACTCTCTGTGCTTCCCATACTTGATTGACTATTTCTTTTCCCATGTTATGGAAGTTTTCTAGTATAATCTCTTCAAATATTTTCTCAGACCCTTTCTTTTTCTCCTCTTCTTCTGGGACCCCTATAAGTCTAATGTTGGTGCATTAATGTTGTCCCAGAGGTCTCTGAGACTGTCCTCAATTCTTTTCATTGTTTTTTCTTTATTCTGCTCCCTGGCAGTTATTTCCACCATTTTATCTTCCAGGTCACTTATCCGTTTTTCTGCTTCAGTTATTCTGTTATTGATTCCTTCTAGAGTATTTTTAATTTCTGTAATTGTGTTGTTCATCACTGTTTGTTTGCTCTTTACTTCTTCTAGATCCTTGTAAAATGTTTCTTGTATTTTCTCTATTCTGTTTCTGAGATTTTGGATCATCTTTACTATCATTACTCTGAATTCTTTTTCAGGTAGGTTGCCTATTTCATCTTCATTTATTTGGTCTTATAGGTTTTTACCTTGCTCCTTCGTCTGTAACTTTTTTTTCGTTTCTTTTTTAATTTTCCGTTTCTTCTTTTTTTTTTTTTTTTTATGGGTGGTGCATTATTCGTGCCAAACTGATTGTTTGGCCTGAGACGTCCAGCACTGGAGTTTGCAGGCAGTTATATAGAGCTGGGTCTTGGTACTGAGATGACAACGTCCAGGAGGCCTCACTCCGCTTGATATTCCCTGGGATCTGAGTTTCTCTGTTAGTCCATTGGTTTGGACTCGGAGTTCCCATCACAGGAGCTCGGGCCCGACCTCTGGCTTGGGAACCAAGATCCCCCAAGCTTCATGGCATGGTTAAAAAAAAAAAAAAGGAAGTAAGAAAGAAAAAAATGAGCCGTACAAAGAATAAAAAACAAAATAAAATTAGAAAGATAAAAAATATATTAGAAAAAATAAAACTATAATTGAAACAACTGCAACAAGCTAAAATAAAACCACAGCAGAAAAAAAAGGGGGGGGGCAACAGGCCAAAAGGAGTGATCACTAATAATGTATAAAGAATAAAATAAAATTAGAAAAATAAAAGATTTATTAGGAAAAATAAAAATATTAAAAAATCAACAACAATGAATCAACAAGGTAAAAGAGAACCCCAATCTAAAAGAGGAAAAGAGAAAAAAAAAAGAAAAGAAGAGCCTTGGCTATGGAGGCGGAGTTTAGGCAGGGGTGGAACTTAGGCAGGGGCGGGGTTTAGGGCAGGGCGGGACCTAGGTGGGTGGGGGGTGACATTTGAGTGTGGGGTGGGGCCTCTGCTTAGGACCTGCATAGAAAGGGAGGGGCAGCATGTCCAAAGGAGGGCCTCTGGAGTGTGGAGTTCTGGAGTTTGGAGGTAAGGCCCTGGGTGAGGGTGTGTGGGTGGGGTTTAGGCCCAATGCGGTTGGAGGGGGTCTCAGAGGGGGTCTCCGAGTGTAGAGGTGGGGCCCCGGGTTGGGGTGTAGGGGCAGGGCTTGGGCTCTGCACTGCGGGAGGGAGGGTCCGAGGGCAGAGGAGTAGGCCCGGGAGCCCAGCCAGGTCCCCGGTGCCCAAGTGGACAGGGAAAGTGCTGGCCCCATTCCCTTCTGTTCCTCTGCACCCCTCCCTCACCGTCCCTGCTGGACCCCTAACCATGGGTTGGTCCCACTGGATGTAGGACGTCCTCCCCTCCGCCAGCCACCCCTCAGGAGTGCTGGTCCCGGAGGTCCGGCCTTTACTTTTGCTCCCCCTTCCCTCCCTCCCACTTCCTCAGGACCCGGACAGCTAGAGGGGGCCTCGGTGGGCAGAGGATCCGGCCCGGGATCTCAGCAGGTTCCCCAGGGCCCATGTGGGCAGGGGAAACGTGACCATGCTCCCTTTTGATCCTCTGCCCTCCCAATGGTCCCCCAATTTCCACCTCGGACGTGGGATCCCTTCCCCTCTCCCAGCCGCCCCTCAGGGACACCAGTCCCGTCCCGCCTCCACTTCTCCTCCCCCTTCACTCGCCCCACTTCCTACCCGGTCCCTGGGGGTTCCTCCTGTCCCCTTAGGTGTCCGTGGTACTGCACCGGTGCTTGGTAGGTGCTCTCTTTTCTTCTCTTTTTTGTTTAAGACTCATTTGATTCTCAAAATAACCCTGAACAGCAAAGCAAATAGTGGGAAAAGAATCTGAAAAAGAATATATGTATGTGTATATATATATATATATATATATATATATATATATATGAATCACTGTGCTGTACACCTGAAACTAACGTGACATTGTAAATCAACTATGCTTCAATTTTTTTAAATAATAATAAAATAACCCTGGACAGGCAAAGTAAATAGTTGTTCCCCTTATTCTCCTTCATGAGCCTAACCTTCCAAGAAGGCTGATCTTACGTCCACAGCCCTGGATACATTTACATATTCTGCTCCATCTGCCTGCAATACCCCTGCCCAGTTTTGGCCTATTGAGATCTTTTTGAGCTTCCAAAACCCCAACTCTCGTGTCACCTCTCCCTTTAATTCTTTAATTAACACAAAGCATCTGTACTCTGATCATTATAATGATCATTATATATTACATGTGTCTGCTGTTGTTTTGATGTGTACATGTCAACTAATTGTCCTGTACTAATTATAATCTCTTTGAGGGTGTGAATCAAATTTCTTGTGCATTCATTTCTCCTGAAACAAATTACTAGGTACAAGCCAGTATTACAAATACGTGTCTTCAAGGAATTCTTCAGTTAGAAGATTTGTGATTCTTGGATCAGCAGCATCAGCGTCCCCTGGGGACTTGCTAGAAATTCACATTCTCTGGTCCCACCCCAGACTTTCTGAATCAGCAATGCTGGGTTGAGGAATTCGCAGCCTAGCTTTTAACAAGCTGTCCAGGTGACTGTGATGCATGCAGAACTTTGAGAATTACTGATTTAGAGTGTATTCAACTTACAAAAAGTTAATAAATAGGTGAGGATCTATTCTAGCCCACCAGTAAGCCATTTAGATTTACCCATACTGTTATGTCCTAAATCCACATGATAAAAAACCATATACCACAAAAAGTACTTAAGGTGAAAACCTAAATGAAGTTAATGTATTTAATTCATAAATATAACAGCTCCATTTATAGAAAAAGATACATAATTGCTGAATAGTCTTAGATGAAAAGATACACTTCTCATGATTAAATACTAAAAATCAAAACATAATTTTTTTTTAATTATCAAATAGGTAATTTTTTAAATCTGTCATACCCTGTCATAATGGGGGCAAGTGAAAAGGAACTTCATAAGCTATTGATCATTAGATGGGTATAATCTTTTTATGGAACTGCTTGCCTCTCCCTAATAAATTAAAACGTACAGTCTTCTCTAATTTGACACCATATCCCTCCAGATATCCTGGCCCACCTGTGGAGAAGAGAGGGACATTTCTACTGTCACTTGAAACCCCTCAGGACTATTTATATTTTTTGATAAGCATCACTGCCTTTAAAATAACTATAAAGAAAGGACAAATGACATGCAGCAGACTTGGCTCCCCCTTCAGTTTATATTTATAAACTGACTCCTCTTCAGTTTATATTTCTCTCAGTTTGGTGTTCCGTGCCCCTAAAATTGTAGGGAAGTTGCAGTACGTGACGTTGGCTGGCAATGTAGCATTTCAAGAAACTTAGGTGGAAATGGTTTTAAATCCCGAGTCTAAATGATCAGTGAAAGTGTTAGACCATCTCTGTTTTTTTTCTTCCAAGGTTTTATAGTCTACTATAACCCTAGAGATCTCAATTTCTATGCTATTCTGTAAATAAAGAACAGAAATACTTCCTAAAGCACTATTGCTGCCCTCCTCCTGTTTTTTACAGTGTTGTCATCTGTCAAAACAAGTTCTTGGCAATTTTTTTTTAATACTGAGAATGAACACTTGAAGCAAACCAACCAAATTTAAGTGTTTTGAGAATAATAATAATAATTACAGGAATAGCCTCTCGGTTTTCTGCTAAGAATTAATCAGAACAGTTTCCAGATTGCTGTTGGCAATGGCAGTTACCATGAGGAAAACAGAAAACAGAAGCTGTTTCAAGAAAAGTAGGAATAGATGAGGTCTGGGGGAAGTACCTTTTTAATCTAGTACTCAGGCCTTGCCGGAATGGATTTCAAGTTTATAGGCTAAGTCTCTGCTTTATTTCTCTTGCCTTCCTTTTGGCAGAAAACCAATTTTCAACACTTCAGTTCCTTCTTTCCATCTTGATGGAGAAGCTTTCTTATACCTGAAGTACCTCTTTTGGGTATAAGAGAGGAATTAAGTTGAGACTGTCTGCAGAGTTACTGAAACAAAGTTATCCAAAAAAAAAAAAAAAGGCCTAATTTCCTGTCCAGTAAGTCAAATATTGTATGAATGTATGAGAGAGACCTTGCTTGCTTTCTAGATCTCTTTGATGTAAAATAAAGAGATGGGTCCACACTAACAGAGCAGGCTAGTGTGATGAGTGTATTGACTCAACAGCTCATAGCTTAGGCTTCCTTCACTGCCCTGTGTGATTTCTGCACCTTTGTACATCTGCCATGGACAGAGAAAAGTATCGGGCATTTGCTGGTTTGGTTGCTGTAAGTCCTTGGATGTGAAAAGCACCTGAGAACTTATCCAGTGCACTCCCTGTGGAAGTTGTTATTCTGGAAGCCATGTGCTCTTGGGGCCAAGTGATGCCCAATAATGTTGGGGCATTCTTGTTAAAAATGCAGATCTCTGGGCTCCACCTCTGATTTACAAAAATCTTCATTTTCCTTACCCTACCCAGGTGATTCTTAAATATTCAAAAGTTTTAAAACTCATGTTTATATGAAGTACCAAAAATACAAGGATTCTTACAGGCTTAGATTATGTTTCTGTTGGTCTTAAACATCGAAGAATAGCAGTTGCTGTCATTGAAATTAGCCATGTGGATTTCTAGTGGTGCTTATTTCCAAAGCAGTGACTATCTAAAATATTAAAGTGAAGCATTATTAACCTTGAAGTTCAAATTCATTGAGAATTTGTTTAGTTGTGACAGGGTTGGTGGCTGTTTTCTTTATCCACGTTAAGACTTCTTATTAGTTATGAAAAGGGATTGGCATAAACAGCTTATTAACTTTGATTAACTGTGTCTAAAAGAAATGAACAAGAATAGGGAAGGCTTCAGTCAGCAAATGCTGTCTCTCTTAATGTTTTCCCCATTTGCTTTTTTTTTTTTTTTGCGGCATGCGGGCCTCTCACTGCCGTGGCCTTTCCCACTGTGCGGCACAGGCTCCGGACGCGCAGGCTCAGTGGCCATGGCTCACGGGCCCAGCCGCTCCACGGCATGTGGGATCTTCCCAGACCGGGGCACGAACCCGCATCCCCTGCATCGGCAGGCGGACTCTCAACCATTGCGCCACCAGGGAAGCCCCCCATTTGCTCTTTTATTGCTTTCAGAAATTGTGAATTTACTACTCTACCTACCAGAATCTTTTCTTCCCTCTTTAGGTTCTTCACTTTCTATTATTGATACTGACATTTTACTCAAAGAAACTACTGATTTAGTAGTTTCGATTCTTCAAATCGAAAGCGATATTATTTTAATAAGGGATAAAAGGGAAAATTGACAAAATACACCTGGAGTTGTCAGCATTGTAAATGACAAACGGTAAAAGCTTAATCTTGGAGGATTGTCAGAGAGCCTAACATTAAGCTCAGGAAGTGTGTGTCTCCATAGCGAACTGACAAAAAATAATTACCAAGACAAGGCACACTGGGTACCAACTTCAGGTGCCAGACCTGAGAGCATCTCATTCTGTTAAGCAACAGTGTACGTATTTCTCTGATTATACAGGAATGCAAATTATATTCCTTTGCTGCTTAAAGTATCTCCTGTGGAGACTTGGCATAAAAATCATACACCATCTGTTTTTTCCCCCAAAGCAAGTAGACCACGTAACTGGAAATGTCCCAGACGTGTGAGGAAATCGTCCTTTGGAATTTTCCCTCTGCCTGTAGTGAAGGCAGGTAGCAGAGCAGCTAGCACTTGAGAACTTTCTTGGCAAATGACCAGAAAAAGTAAGGAAAATGAAAAGCCCCAAAGGTCAAGTATACTTTCCAACCTTGGACTGGGTCACATTTGGAAGAAATCACTTCCTTGTCATTTTTATGAAAGGGGCAGGACATAAAATTCACTGCACATCCCTGGTGACCCACTGGTAATTCACACTCCTCTTCTCATCTTCAGCCATTACCTTTCCAAAAAAAAAAAAAAAAGAAGAAGAAGAAGAAAGCAACAAAATCCCTTTGAAAAAGCTCTTCTGACTGATCTTCCTTTGATCTGGGTATGACTAGGTGGGAATTCTAGTCAACTCAGGCTGCCATAATAAAATACCACAGATTGGGTGGCTTAAGCAACAGAATTTTTTTTTCTCACAGTTCTGGAAGCTGGAAGTCCAAGATCAAAGTCTCAGCAAGTTTGGTCTCTCCTGAGGCCTCTCTCCTTAGCTTGCAGGTGGCTGCTTTCTTGCTGTGTCCTCACGTGGCATTTTCTCTGTACACAAGTGAGAGAGGTGTTCCAGGCCTGTTGAAATAGGGCTACACCCTATGACCTCATTTTACCTTAATTACCTCCTTAAAGCTCCTGTCTCCAAATACAGTCACATTAGGCTTAAGGCTTTAACATATGAATTTGGGGGAGGGGGGGATACAATCCAGTCCATAATAGTTGGCTACACCATGTTTTTGGATAGATCCAGTGTACCCCGTCTTCAGTATTCCGCAACCATCATCTATTTAGTGCATGTGGGTTCTTTCATCCTCAGAAAGAAAGTCAAGGGAGGCCATGAAAGACATTTTTCCTGCTTCTCTACCCTAAGTCACTGAAACCAGCTTTCATGTCAGCAGCCTTCTACTCTCCCTTTGTGAACTTCAAATACAGACCTCTTTGATATATAAAAAGCATACACTTGACATGGATTGATTTGATGGATTTTTAAATGTTGTGCTTTTACTAATTTCTCCATATTCTTCTCTTCATCTCTAAGTGACGAAAGCCAAGCATTCCCAGTGTTGAGGCATAAGGACAGACCAGATAGGATAACAAAGTAGAGCAGGATAAATCCACAACCAGGTATTGGTAGCCATCTTTTCTCATGTCTTGAGCCAAAAGTCGCAAATAACCTAGTTGTAGTAAACATTAATTCTGTAAAATATTCTATTCCAATCATCCATATTTCCTACAAGAATAAAAGTAAAACTTTAGGCCCCTGGAGAAGTTTCATTAAGATCCAGCTTGTTGAATGGACTCTAAGTTAAAATTGATATGCTGAATGTTATAGATGACTCCAGCTATTTGAGCATCACTCCATTTAGCTGCTGAATGGAGATATGAATTACGTCATACTGGCATATGCAGACTCAGTTCTGGCATGAGAGATGGTTATGCTTTCATCACCCTAGAGTTAATAAAACCTGAAACCTGCCAGGCATTTGCCATGCGTTGTGCTGCCAAGGACAATTCAGCTTCCAGCTTCTTAGAAAGAACATAACATAACCTCTGTGTTTACAAGGTTTTTGAAACTGAGGCCCTTCCACTGCCTTGCTGAGCTTGTGTTGACACTGGTACCCAGAATTCCCGTGCAGCCAGTGAGGGTCCAGAAAAGGAAGTGGATGGTTTCCCTGTAGAAGGGAATAGAGATGCTGAGAGCTGAAACAGAGAAACCTTTCGGTCTCCATTGAAACACTTTCTGGTGTTCAGAGGGAAAACACCTCTGCACTGATGGCGCCAAATTAGATAGATTATAGAGCTCTTCACTCCTCTCCAATCCACTTATCCCAGCCTTGAATAAAGGGCCCACTAAAAATCTACATTCTACTCTTGCATATTTATTTATAGTCAGAAATGGCTATCTCATTAGCAGATGGTTAATATTCACTTATACGGGTAGTGTAATAGTTTCCTAGTACTGCCAGAACAAATGACCATAAACTGGGTGGCCTAAAACAATAGAAATTTATGCTTTCACCATTCTGGAGGTTAAAAGTCTAAAATGAAGGTGTCCACAGGGTCATGCTCCCTCTGAAGAGCCTAGGGGAGTATCTGTTTCATTCCATTTTCTTGCCTCTGCTGTGGCTGACAATCACTGACGTTTCTTTGGCTTGTAGGTACATCACTCCAACCTCTGCCTGTGTGTCGTTTTCAATACGACCAAGAGCCCACCTGCCTCCTGTAGGGTCCATCTGGGATTGAGGGCCTTATTCTAGTATGATCTCATCTTTACTTGATTACATCTGCAGAGATCCCATTTCCAAATAAGGTCATATTCAGAGGCACTGGCGGTTAGGACATCGATATATTTTGGAGGCGGAACACAATTCAACCCATACCAGGCAGGTTTTTTTTATTTTTTGGCCACACCGCACGGGCATGGGGGATCTTAGTTCCCCAACCAGCGATGAAACCCACGCCCCCTGCTGCAGTGGAAGCGCAGAGTCTTAACCACCGGACTGCCAGGGAAGTCCCAGGCAGTTTTATTTTTAATTTCCTTTGACTTCTACAAATCCAAAAAATTGTCCAAGTTTCTTTCCAAAACACTATCAAATTTAAGTCAAAGGACTGCATGTTTTTTTATGACCTCTTCACTTAAAAAAAAATAATTTCCATATTTAACTGGTTCCAATTGTGAAAGGCTTTAAATCCTTTGCATTTGCTTGAGGCTGATTAATGAGTAAATTTGTAAACCATGACTGTTTTAATTAGCCAAGGTTAATTAATGTTTACTACACTTGGAAGATGAAAAGACATGGATAAATGCACCATAAGGTGAATCATTTTTTAATTTGTTGTTGAAGCTTATAGTATGTTCGAATAAAGACTGCTTATTTCACAAACACACACACAAAAGGTTGTTGGAGCCCTGTGGTAATTAGTGTAGAGGGCTCTAAATTTTGAGGTTAATTATTTACATATTATTGAAGATGATCATGTTTTGATACTGTATATTCAGAGAAAGCTAGTTATATTTTTAATCTGATTGTGTAAAAGGGGAAAGAATAGAAATCTGAGACCAAACTGATAACTCTTTATATAGTATATCATAATTTAAGATGAAGTCTGTTTTTTGTTTTATTATTTCTGAGTTGAGACTTTTTCAGAGCAGGGTGGAGGAGGACTCTGCTGAGATGAAAATAACATTTTTAAGCAACTTTTTTGAAGAAGGGAAATTACTAGAATTCCATGTAAGTTTTCAACAGGAAAAGCATCAGGGGCATGGACGAGGTCTAGGGCTGAGATTGGAAAGTGCGGAGATTAGAAACAGTTTAGAAGGAAAGACTAGGGCAAGATCCCTATTACAAGGCAGCAAGGAGTATATCGTGGAAACAGTTGTCTCAGGCAGCAAAATGGGTTATCCATTCTTGGTGAGGAAGTGGTCATCTGGGGTAATTTTCCACCATGTTCAGTGGAACACACCTCTGGCACCAGGGTTCGTGGCTTACAGGGAACTTGAAGCAGAGATGGCTGGCCTCAATGACAGCACCCCCATTTCATTTCGTCATTGTCTGAAGGGAGAGCATATTCAAAGGTAAATTAGCAAAAGGGTTGGGTCTACTTTATTTTTTATCTCCTACACAGTTTTCTCATGTGTTCTTTGCAGAAAAAAAAAAATAAGGTTGCTTTTTTCTTTTTTTTTTCATCATCTCATGGGTGCTCATACTGAAATGATTGGATTTAAGAGGGGGTGAGGGGAAGACCTGTGACACTTTCTGGATGCAAAATACTTTGCTCCATGTCATTCTTAACAGTAACCACCAATCTGATGTTATTGTTAAGCACAGCAGTTCAACACTGTAAAGAATTTTTAGTGAGGATGTGACACTTCACTGTGGATGGAACTGTTCATTATCTAGCAGAATTCAACGTATGATAAATCCCCTGGGGGAATCTAATGTGGGCTTTTTTACTAAAATACCTGGGAAAATGGGAAAAGTCCCATTTTCATCCCAGTGCTTCCCAGTGGGCCTGTTTCAGTCTTTCCATGAGCTCTCCAGGCCCATATTTCCAGGGGCTCCAGACCTCTCCACCATGATGTCCACCATGATCACAAACTCAATGTGTCCAAATAGAACCTGTCTTTCTCCCCCCATATTTGCTCTTCTGATGGACAAAACTGAGGTCAAGAATAAAAATATTACCAGCCACCCAATAGCACCTCCACCCTATCCCAGTCACAACCTCCCTGGTGCACCTCCCACCACCTCCAAAGTAACACTGTTGTTCTTTGTATCACTTCCTTAAACATCTTTCAGTTTTTATCACTAGTGTACATCCTTGCCCACTATCTTCTTCCCCTTTTTTTTAATGTTGACATGTCTCTTTAGGATTTTATAATCCTCAGATTTCCCCTCTATCCTTTTCTTTTCTTTATAATTTACTTATTACTGAACTGCGGGCCACTCAACCCATGGAATAACCATAGTCTGGATTTTGCGAATGGCCTACTCTTCATGCAGGTCAGTATATTCCTTCGCCCTGTGTGTATCCCACAAATGTAAAGCCCCTAGCTTCTGTCTAAGCTGCTTCCCTTTTCACCTCCCTTGTGTCCCAGGAACCAGAAGAGTCCCAGCTCTTGGGCAGCCCATCCTCTGTGCCTTGATCCATGCACTTGTAAATACTAGAACAGTAGCCTGTCTTCCTTAGCGAAGCTGTAATATCACTATCTCCCCCACCCCAAAGTCCCAGTTTGTTTCTTTCTTGCTCTGTCTATACCCCTTACCATAGCATTTGTATAGGAATTACTTTTATGCCCATCTGAGGCCGTGAGCTTTGAGTAAAAAGAAACTGCCTTAGTTATTTCCTGCCCTGGCCTGGAATACATAGGATTGCTGAACAGGTGAATAAATGAATGAATGAATGAATGAGCTCATTAATTAATAATAAAATGATTCTAATTTTCTTGACTCCAGATTAATTTTCTTAAAGTGAGTCCTTTCAGCCTCTCCACATCTGCTCTATTAATGCTTCCCCAAAGACAGACACTTTCCATCCATCACCAAGCTTCAGATGCCAAGCACTTTCCATCGCCAGGCTTGGTTCCCCCTATATTGTTAAGGGATCCCGTGAGTCCACTACTGCAGAAGAAAAAGGACCATTGCTGTTCTAAAAACGTTCACTGCAGAACCATTTTGTGTTAAAGAAAACAAACATAGGCCAGTGTGCAGAAGAGCATAGAGGGTTGATGTGGTTCTTTTCAACCTGCATAAACTTTCAGGTGCACTGCCACGCATACAAACATGATACGCTGTCTACAGGAACAGGAGCATGCTTGCTTGTGATTCGCGCTGACCTTATCCACCCCTGCCTGCACCCCTTGTACTTACCAGCATAAATCTTAGGCTCCTTGAGTGAAAACACCTATGTATGGATGTTGAAAATGTTACTTTCTACCATGAGCTAGCCAGCCTTGGTAACCGATACCTTACATCCTTCAAAATACGGGCATACCTAAGAGATAATTGCAAACTCGGTTCCAGACCACCAGAATAAGGCAAATATCTCAATAAAGCTAGTCATGTGAATTTTTTGGTTTCCCAAGTGCATGTCAAAGTTATGTTCAAACTATGCTGTACTCTTTTGTATGCAACAGCACTATGTCTAAAAAGCAACGTACTTACTTCAGCTAGAAAATACCTTATTGCTTAAAATGTTAACCATCATCTGAGCCTTTATCAATCTGTAATCTTGCATTGGTAACATCAAAAATCACTGATCGGGCTTCCCTGGTGGCGCAGTGGTTGAGGGTCCGCCTGCCGATGCAGGGGACGCTGGTTCGTGCCCTGGTCCGGGAAGATCCCACATGCCGCGGAGCAGCTGAGCCCGTGAGTCATGGCCGCTGAGCCTGCGCATCCGGAGCCTGTGCTCCGCGACGGGAGAGGCCGCAGCAGTGAGAGGCCCGCGTACCGGAAAAAAAAAAAAAAATCACTGATCATAGATCACCATCCAAATATAATAATAATGAAAAAGTTTGAAATATTGCAACAGTTACCAAAATGTGATCCAGAGACAAAAAGTGAGCAAATGCTGTTGGGAAAATGGCACCAATAGACTTGCTTGACACAGGGTTGCCAGAAACCTTCAGTCCGTAAAAAAATGCAAAGCACAGTAAAGCGAAGTATTGCTTCTATTGTATGCCTGTATAGAGTTCCGTCGATTAGGCATTTATCAGATATGAATCAATTAGTGTGCACTGTTTTCATAGCATAGCAGAGAATGATTACTAGCTGTTGAGAGGGGCACTGTTGCCCACAGGGTGTCTCTTACCCAGGTAAGAAAGACTTCTCTCACAAGTTTGGGAGAAGGTGCCAATCAGACAGGACCACTGCTTACAGTACGCAGGTTGGACAGGACACAGTGGTAGGGGCATCACTCAGACTCCCCCCCTTGTCACGTGCAGCTGGGGGTACAGGGTGAAGCTGAAATGCAGTCTGCACAGAGCTTGACAAGCCATGTGCCCTATATGTGACTCGCATCCTGTGGGCTGGTGAGGGCCTGGCCTTTATCAGAAGTAAAGGTGATGTTTTAATCTCCAGCTGCTCTCTCTTAGTTGGTTTAGAGCTGAGGTGGAGCAAAAGGGGGGATATTGTGGGTTGGTGCCCAGAATGCCCCAGCATCCACAGCGAAGGCTCCAGGGGAGTATGTGCTCAGATTGTATACAGCTGCCAGAATGACTTTGCATTTATAAAAATGTATGCAAGAGCAGTTAAACAGTCATTTGAGTCCTTTTTTAAAATAATCTTCCACATTATCCTTTCTTGTGCTCACTAAAAGCATGAGCAATTTTTTAAAAATGAAATGTGATACTGACCCAGATAGAGCAAACCTCAGGTTTTATTTCATGTTTCCAATTTACCGTATAGCGGAGAACTTACAAGTACAAAGAAACAAACAATAAACTGTACGAACTATGCAGAACAACCTACCAGAGAACAAAGAAATACATACTCTGGAATGGCACTGGAGAAATACGGATTCTTGTGATTGCATCTCTCTGTGTCCTCAAATCTGATAACTCCAATTCCAGGGGCCTTCTTCAGTAATCTCACAAAATTCTGTCTCCTTGACCACAGTCGTAACAACTAGATAATAAAGTGATGAGGGGACGAGATGAAATAATTGATTCCGTAAAGGATAAAACTATGTTAAAAATTATTTTTGGTGGGATGGCAAGTGAATTTTTGTTTCTTTTGTTTTCTTTGCACTGAATGTATATGACTCATAATTAGCACCAAACTACATTTTTATATAAGGAGGAATCACAGTGAAGTGATGTTGCAGGGGTTAGGCTCTTAAAGACAATTTTGAAGAGAAAATTCTACATAATCATAATTACTTTGAAACTCCTTGAGCTTAGCCATAAAAGTATACATCTCTCAACTACCCCCAGACAGCCAGTTTTTCCTCTAACATGTGAAGAGACAACTGTCTTGCTAGGTTGAAGGCCATAAGAAATCATTGACTTTTGTTTAAGGGATATAAGACATAAAAATCACATTTATTTTAATTTAGTTTGCAGAGGACATTTAGTCTGCATCTGCTTACATTCATGGACATATATGCATTTTCACTATATGTATTAACCAGAGGAAAACATCCATACACATACAGGCTAAAGCTGGCACTACAGATCAGCCCTTTACACTGAAATTCTTCACTATGCGTTGTTTCTTCAAAACTAGGGCACATTTATATATGTGAATTATGCCCTCAACACAGCATACTTTGAGATTCTTTCTGTAATATGTAAACTTGGTTTTTAGCTTAAACTTTAGAAGAGTTTTCCCCTCAGGATTGCTTAGGCTCCTGACTACCCAGGCGGTACCAAGACTCCTACTGTGGTTGGAAATAAGATCAGGTCATTGGCTCAAGTTCCACAAGTAAACATGAAGTAGGAACTCTACTCTGTTTTTAGAAACCAGGGAGCCTGACTGACTTTTATCTTGATTTCTGATGGCCATTGGTAGGTCTAAGTTGTTTGATCTGCGTTGTTTGAAAGTCAAAACGAAATTTGTCTTGAAAAGGAACTTCTTCTGTATGCTCCATTTTAAGCGAGCCAAGCGATGCTTCAGGAGAATGTCACTTGCAACAAGGAATGTTCTCACAAGTAACGTGTAGCCACGTTTGTATCACCTTCAGGGATAGTTTGTTGCCATAAGTGGACAAAGCATGCTCCATTTAAAATCTCTGTCCAAGAAACTGCTAAAGAAAAATAAACCCAGATTCAGACGTGGAGTCTGAATTTTGAGACGGTGAGAGATTTTCAGGGTTGATAGTGTAGCTAAAAATAAGAGGACTGACCCAGTTTTCTGGGAGGTCAAAATAAAAACTAGATTTGTGGAACAGTTTTGCTTTGTGATAATATATCTCATTTTTTCCTCATGTTGGAAAATATGGCAGCCTTGTAAATTTAAATCGCTCAAAATCCAAAGCAGTCTAAATATCTTAAATTTGACTCAGAATCGGTGAAACCTAATGACAGTTCATGTGGCCATCATATTTATACCAGTCTACCAGAGAAAGGGAAATCTAAAGAAGTGGGAGATGGGTGAGAGGAGAAACTGCTGCTGAGGGTGGACCATCAAAACAGGAGTGACAGGTAAGCCTCACTTAGAGAAGGGAGCAGTGCATGGCTGTGTAGCTGGGAACACCTGGCCTTTCAGCTCTGCCCCACCATCAAGAAACTCTGTGACCTTGGACGCCGGCTCTGTGATTACCTTGGTTTCTTCACGTGTAAAAAAGATATCATTACATTCATCAGTTTCCAAATCGATCAAAAATAATGTATGCAGAACAGGACGCTTGTGATGATAGATGTGGATGTATTTTTATAATATTTGTTACTAATCAAAGTGAAATAGCCACGTCCTCCATAAAATGTTTTTTTTTTCAATGGAATAGTGAGAAGGTTGCACTAGGAATCGGGATACTTATGTTCAGATCCCAGTTCAGTTACTTGATAACTTTACATGTATTTCTCAAGGTTGGTGTCACAGTTTGCTCAACTGTCATTGGGGGTAGTAATCCCATTATGAAGGTTGATGTGGGTATCAAATGAGCTAACAGCTATGTAAAGGCCACAGGCATGGAAGGCGTCATTGGTGCCGTTGATCTCATGCTATCAAGATGTCATAGCATGACACAATTCCATCACAGTATTGCTGTCGCACCAGTCACACGCTGATAGAAACATCCCAGCCGTGTGCAGTAATCACTTGAAGACCACATAGGTTCTCCCCCAAATCAGCATTTCAAACAACTTCTGCTCCATTGAACTATAAGTCAGTCCATGCTTAAGACGTAAATTCAGTCTTTATAGGGGAGAGCACAGCAGTGAAGTATGTCCTCTGGTGCCCTCTACTTTTTAAAGTGCATTCTTTTTCTCAGGGTCTGAATAACAATGACCTGTTTGTTTCCTGAACACTTTCCTGCTCTGGCTCCTATGTAATTTCCTGCCTGACAAATAGTCTGGCAAAACAAAGGAAATTCATAACTAGTCTTTCCTTTCCTGTGGCTTCCTGGTTCAGAAAAATGTTATCGTGAATGACAGCTTCAAGGCCATAGGGTGGGTTGGGTTTATGAACATGCCTTTGAGGTGTTTTGCAGCAAGGTTTCTTCTGGCAATATTGTTTCTTGGCCATACTCACCTTTCACACCTTGTTTTTGTTTTGAGGCTTGTCTTGTAGGAAGGGGATAACAGGCCATTTTGTACTGATGCCTTTGTAGACCTCGTGGCAGTGGTCAGACTGTAATGTGCTTAAGACTCGCCTGGGATCAGATGTATTATGCTAAGTGAAATAAGTCAGATAGAGAAAGACAAATACTGTATGATGTCACTTATATGTGGAACCTAAAACATACAGCAAACTAATGAATATAACAAAAAAGAAGCAGACTCACAGATACAGAGAACAAACTAGTGGTTACCTGTGGGGAGAGGGAAGCGGGGAGGGGCAATGTAGGGGTAGGGGATTAAGAGGTAATATGTATAAAATAAGCTGCAAGGATATATTGTACAACACAGGGCATATAGCCACTATTTTATAATAACTATAAATGGAGTATAACCTTTAAAAATTGTGAATCACTATATTGTACACCTGTAACTTATATAATATTGTACATCAACTATACTTCAGTTTTTTAAAAATTGCCTGGGGATCATGTTAAACATGCAGATTGTTTCCCTAGCTCTGGGTGGAACCCGAGATTATGCATTTCGACAAGCTCTCAGGGGATGCCCACACAGCAAGATTATAGATAACAGGATTCAAAGTGGAGAAACTACAAAGACCATCCATCCAACTTCCCCTAATTTTTATGGATGAGGAACCAAGGCTTAGGGAGTTTCAGAGGCCATGGTGATGTTAAGTATAATGAACAGCGTGGCAGTTATATGCTAAGCCATGTATCAGACATGCACAGACTGTGATTGGAAAATTAAATCTGATCTCATCGTCCTGGTGTGGGCAAAATGCCTAGAATGGATGACAGCAGATTTATAGTAGAGCTTCTTGATGGGGAAAAAATTACATCCCTCTTATAAATACGTCCAGTGCAGCTGTGGCAGTTGCAGGGGTGGCATGGTGGAGGGATGCATGGTATAGAGGTGTAACCCTCAGTGCTTTTAAATGCATAAGTAATCATTTGTTAAAATACAAGAATTGGTCATGTGAGACTCTTCTGTTAGACAAGTTGATAGAAAATTTCCACTTGGGGAAGAGACTGCAGATAAATGTGTATTTTTCCACTAGGAACCAGAAGAATCAGAAAATTGGGGAAAAATGAAGATAGCGATGCAGGGTCAGTTCTATACAGTAGAAAAACCAGCAAGCCTGAGCATGTTCACTGGTCTCCAGGTCAGACCTTTAATAGCCGTATTTCACAAGGGAAAAGACTGAGGTTGGACCTCCTCTATGTGAAGGACATTTCCCACCCACCCCAAATGTGTTTAAAGGATGGAAAAGGTAGTTCAGTAATTACAGCTGAAGCTTGTAGAAGAACTGATTTAATGTTTATAAACTTCATTTTCTTGAAACCTAAAATATGGCAGTTAAACTTTTAGAAGGAGTTTGCCTAGTGGATTAATAATTAAAAGAAGAGCATTAGATGAATTATCTAGGATTCATCTGTTTCCCATTCATAGTCCTTTATGAGGCCATTTCTCTCAAAATGAATTATCATGGAAGTCTATTGCTTCTACAAAAACAAAATACGTTAGTCATTTGAAGTTGAAATCACCACTGGGGGATCTCTTTTGATGTTGTTTTCTTTTTTAAAAAAAATAAATTTATTTATTATTATTATTTTTTGGGGGGGGGTCCGCGTTGGGTCTTCCTTGCCGTGCACAGGCTTTCTCTAGTTGCGGCGATGCACGGGTTTCTCACTGCAGTGGCTTCTCTTGTTGCGGAGCACAGGCTGTAGGTGCACAGGCTTCAGTAGTTGTGGCTCATGTGCTCTAGAGCGCAGCCTCAGTAGTTGTGGGGCACGGGCTTAGTTGTTCTGCGGTATGTGGGATCTTCCCGGACCAGGGCTCGAACCTGTGTCCCCTGCATTGGCAGGCGGATTTTTAACCCCTGTGCCACCAGGGAAGCCCTGATGTTGCTTTCTTTAAAATATTTTAAATATTTTCAATGATAGCTAAGTGGTGAGGTGTTTCATTTTCTTTTTCTTATTTACTATAAGTATGCTTGATATACATCCTTGAAACATTTTTAAGAGGGCAACATACAGTGGGGTTCATTTCATGTTTAATATTTGAAATTAAACATCTTTTTATTGTTTACACTGTAGTTTAAATATTACCACCATTGAATTCAGTTAAATATTTCCACTTTTAACTGCAAGGCTCATATGCTTGGGTATTACAGAAAATATTTAACTACAGAGGTAACTGCTGCAATTTTGGGCAGTATCAGTTAGCCTTTAAGAAAATAAAGAGTCTTGGGGGGAATGTGCCTTTTAGTTTAATACAGCAGTTGGCAAATGTAGATGCCTAAAAGCTTTGACATCCCAATATATGCCATCAAAGCATTGTAATAAAATATTAAATTAATTCAGATAAAAAGATAATCCATCGGGGCCACCAACATAGTAGAAGTGTGGTTTCTGTGTAGTTAGTCTGGCCACAAAATTCAAAGATTAAGTCCCACTCAGAATGAACAATGAAATGATATTTGGCTTTGAATTTTTTTTTTTTTTATCATAAGAGGAATTGCCTGGTGCCAATTGTGTTAACAGTTGGTAAAATCCTGAGCCCTTAATAATGTCAAGAAGTAGGTGGCCATCTTAGACATTTTATGGTCAGAAAATTGAATCCTACTCCAGCTAACAGTAATCCATCATTTCCACCCTCTTTTCTTCCCTTAAACCCAACACTGACCTCATTGTTCCAAGTGAGATGACCAAAGGTGGTTGTTTCTAAATCTCCTATGTTAAAGAGAGATAGGAAAGTGGATTTCTGCTTTGGTACCAAAAGTTTTTTTAAAGCTTAAGTGCTTCTTAGTCTGCCAAAAATGTAATGTTTGTTGAATGTTTTGTTCTTTCATTTTCTGAAAATGAATATAATAAACCAGGAAAATTAACCACCATGGGGCTCTACATTTTAGCAGCCATTTGGAGGAAATTTCCTGCCAACAGTGTAAAAGAGAAAAGGGGCACACCATGATTTGCTGCAATCTAAAATGCCGTGCCTATTTTCTGAAGCACAGATGTAAGATTTTCCACTGTGACAGTTCCCTACACTATCTTTTTTACTGCCATGGCTGAGATGGGTACAGGACTCCTCCCAGCTCCCATGCCTGGGAAATGCCTATTTGAGGGGACAAAAGCAGTAACCATTCCATAGGGCTCATGGTGTTTAAGTCAGCTTACAAGGTAAATGTGGAAGACATTATGGAAGTCATGCTTATAATGCCTGGTTTCTCCATCTACTCTGTAAATGAACAGTCCAGTGATGAGAATAAGAGTGACCCTGGATAGGTAGGGGTTAAATCAGGGAGGTTGGTGTTATGTAGCCCAGGACTTGGATTTCAGCACTGATGCTTACTGGCCATGGAATCTTGAAGAATCCATTCACCTCTCCCGGCCTCAGATTCATGTTCTGTAAAGGTAATGATGCCTACCTCATAAAGTTATTGGGAGGAGAGCTGTAGAAGAGGCGGCATTGGAGCTGGGCCCTGAAGAGTTCATTATAGTTTATATAAGCAGAGATGGGCTTCCCAGGTAGCAGGAACAGAGAGCAAAGGTGTCCTGAGGGGAATGCATGGTCCCATCTGAGAGTATTCCAGACCGTTCAGATGTGGTATTGTGATTCTGACACCAATTCCAATGTGTGGAGTTCTCCCCACACCAACAAGCGATTCTCCAGCGTTAGCTGAGTGTCCTACAGTTCAACCGAATCCTGATACTACTACCTGGAAGGTAGCGTCAGAGTCCACAGGTCAAGCAAGGGCTTAGTCCCACAAGACTGCCCACCCCACTCCCCTCCACAGCCAGTCTCGAGTCCTGGCTGTCACCTGGCCTTCTGATGGCCATCTGTGAATCAGAGACTCCAGCCACCTCCTCCTTAGGTTCTATTAACTTCCTAGAATGGCTCACAGAACACAGATAAATGTTTTACTTACTGGATTTTTAATAAACTAGCAGGTTTATTAAAAAAGGATTTAACTCAGGAACAAGAGAAGGTTAGGGCAGAGTATGTGGGAAGGAGCTCAGAGCTCTCCTGCCCCCTCCCAGCCCAGCATGCTCCCACATCTCCACATCGCGTGTTCACCAATGCTGAAGCTCTCCTAACCCTATTCTTTTTTTTACATAGCATATTTTTTAAATGTTTACTTTCTAATTGTTGTGAGTATATAATACAGCTGAGTTTTTATATTGACCATGTATTCCGCAGCCTTGCTAAATTCACTTAATTTTTTTCTTCCCTTTTTTTTATTGAGGTATACTTGATTTATAATATTATATAAGTTTCAGGTGTACACCATAGTGATTCACAATTTTGAAAGCTTATACTCCATTTATAGTTATTATAAAATGTTGGCTATATTCCCTGTGCTGTACAATATATCCTTGTAGCTTATTTATTCTAAACATAGTAGTTTGTACCTCTTAAACCCCTATCCATATCTTGTCCCTCCCCTCTCCCCACTGGTAACCAGTTTGTTCTCTTTATCTGTGAGTCTGTTTCTTTTTTGTTATATTCACTAGTTTGTTGTATTTTTCAGATTCCTCATATAAGTGATATTATACAGTATTTGTCTTTCTCTGTCTGACTTATTTCTCTAAGCATAATACTCTATAGGTCCATCCATGTTGTTGCCAATGGCAAAATTTCATTCTTTTTTATGGCTGAGTAATACTCCATTGTATGTATATGTACCACATCTTCTTTATCGATTCACCTGTGGTGGACACTTAGGTTGCTTCCATACTTTGGCTATTGTAAATAATGCGAACCCTATTCTTTGGGGTTTTTACAGAGGCTTCATTACATAGGCATGTTTGATTAAATCATTGGCCATTGGGGGTGAGGCTGAAAGTTCTAACCTTCTAAGCATGTTGTTAGTTCCCCTGGTGACAAGCCCCCATCCTTAGGTGACCTAGGAGCTTTTCAGAAGTCACCTCATTAATGTAAAAAGACACCTTTATAGGTCACATCACCTAAGAAGTTCCAAGGGTTTTAGTACCTCTGTGCCTATAAAGACCAAGTAAATATTTCTTATTATAAATCACAATATCACAGGTGTATACAGCAAAGAGCTGTGAGCCTCATGGCTAAAAAGATGAGGTGGGCCCAGATCCCAGAGGGCCTTTAACATTTGGCAGAGGAGTTTGGGATTAAGTCGTTAGAAACTGAGAAGCCGTTGAAATAGGGTGGAGCCATTCCTTAATATCAGGAAAAGATCTGGGAAACAGAGGGATAAAAATTAGAGGAGGGAGAGCACTGAGGAGAGAATTATCACAATTATCCAGGCAAAAAGTAATGATGGCTCAAGGGAGGTGGGTAATGGAAAAGGGGAGTAAGAAATGAATAAGAGAGAATCCAAAAATGGAATTAAAAAGGAGCCGTCAGTAATTCAAGTATGGGACACAAAAATATAGAGTCACAGATGGTGCTGAAGGTTTCAAGCCTGTGGCTGGGAGAATAGTTCTGCCATGATTAGAAAATGGGAAGGCAGGAGGAGAGCCTTGAGCTCAGTTTTTGTTTTTTGTTTTTTGTTTTTTGGTTTTTTTTTGCAGTACTTGGGTCTCTCACTGTTGTGGCCTCTCCCGTTGTGGGAGCACAGGCTCTGGACGCGCAGGCTCAGCGGCCATGGCTCACGGGCCCAGCCGCTCCGCGGCACATGGGATCCTCCCACACCGGGACACGAACCCGTGTCCCCTGCATCGGCAGGCGGACTCTCAACCACTGCACCACCAGGGAAGCCCCCCCGTTTTGTACATACTAAGTTCATGGAAGATCTAAGTTAATAGTTCCAGCAAACTGTTAGAAATATATACACTAGAGTGGGAGGGAGAAGTCAGAGCCGGGGAAATACATTTCAGATTCAACCAAAAGTAGGGGGTCCTTAGCATTTCAAGAGTGGATGGGATTTCCAAATGAAGAACTGAAGAAAGAGATGGAAAGAGATACAAGAAGAAAATGACAGAGACGAAGAGATTAGAAAAAATGAGCAGAGAGTTACTCAGAGAAATCACAGGAAACAAGCTCAGTACTGAGTATACAAGGCAAAGAGAAAAAATTTCCAGATGGAGGAAGAGGTTAAGTGATGGTAAATGCTACAAAGACACCAAGAACAACATGGCGCCAGGTAGGGCCAGGAGCTGATCCCGCTGGCAAAGGTTATTCATTCCCTCACAAGATGAACATGTAAGCACCAATAATTATTCCAGAAGATCCTCTCTTTACATTTTAACTACTTAACAGTCACAAGCATAAGATTTCTATAAAAGACCCATTTAATGTATTAAAGTAGACATTGGCTAAGTTATTAGCCATTACCTATGACTCTGTAAGACATGAAAAAATTGGAAGAAATGTAATGCGGGCCTTTTATCTGTATGGGAAAGGTCATTGCAAGCATCAAATATTGAATTTTAGAATGGTACCCCAGCAAATAGATATATATTATAACTCAAATTAGGCTTCAAGAGGACTGATTTGCTTGAGATTTTATCATTTAAAATATCTTGCAATAAAACTGACTTCATAGAAGGACATTAATCTCATACTTTAATGCTAGTCTGTCAGACTGTTTTAATAGATATATTTGAACAGAATTTTAATTTTTCAGATAAATTTTTTGTGAATTTAGAAGAGAATGTGAAGGATAATAGTAAGATGTTACAAATCAAATTTAAATCCTGATTTTACTTTTTTCATTTTCTACATCAATAATACTAACCAGTGATTGGTTTGAAATATATAATACAGTAAACTCTTGACAGAGGTATGATTGGAAAGTGAAAAGTTCTGATTAATGTTATTGTTGATAGCACACATGCTATTTATAAGTCTCTAATGTTAAAAATATGTCACACAGAAAAACCTGGTGAATCTTTGGCAACATAATAGGAGAATCACAGATCTTGCGATACTCAGTTTTTAAAACTGCAGTTGCACTCAGTACAGAGTTATGTTCCCAGCTCTTTTTTCCAGTAAAAATGCATTTCAATAATGAAATGTGTAATTTGGGAATTTTCACTGGTCTACAAGAACTTCAGATAGGTTGATTATGTTCCATAAAGTTGATTTTGTTTAGTCAGTTTTAAAAAGGGGTAACTGATAGTATTTTTTGAAACGAGATGCAAACAAGACATAGCAGAGAAAGACAGGATATTTGGTTTGAGAGCCCATGAGAAATGTTGGCAGGCGGGGCTGTTTATCCCACAGAAGAGAAGGCTGGAGCAGAGCTTCACGTCTGCAAAGCCAAAACTGGCCTTCTTTGTTGCCTCAGAACATATATCGTGCAGCACCTGGGAGCCTTTGAGAAAGACAGATTTTTTTTCAAGGCAAAACAATGAGAACTGTTGAAGAATGGAGCAGGCAGGCGTCCCATCACGCTTTTCTTGTCCTTACACATGTTCATGGAAAGACTAGGGACTCGCTGGATATGTCCTTCAGCTTGAAAGAAACTGTACCTTGCATACTGCTGCCACTCCACTGCAAACACCCCGCCAAAGCATGCTCTCCATTCCTCTGTGATCACAGCAGACTAGGAGAGAATGGCCATTGACCTCTCAAGGTTTTTCACCACTGGGGGGAGTGGTGCAGCGGGTCAGAGCATCAGCCTTGGCCTAAGCCACTCTACCTGGGCTCAAATCCCACCTTGGGCATTGCTAGCTATGATTTTGTGTAAGTGGCTTACCTACTGTGTGCTTCAGTTTTCACATCTGTAGGATGGAGATGATAATGGTACCCACCTTGTGGCTGTAAATAAGATCATGCATGTCAAGTAGTTACACTTGTGCCTGGTAGACAGCAGTTGGTAGCCGCTGCTGCTCCTTCTGTTGTGATGGTTGCTGTTACTCACCAAAGACATGGCTCTGTTTTGTTTAGATGAGCTGCTTCAGAAAGAGCAGAACTATTCCGACGATGTCTTGGCCAACATGATCAGCGAACCAAGGATCAGTTATGGCAATGATGCTCTCATGCCATCTTTGACTGAAACCAAAACCACTGTGGAGCTTCTTCCCGTGAATGGAGAGTTCAGCCTGGATGATCTCCAGCCCTGGCATCCTTTTGGGGTCGACTCTGTGCCCGCCAACACAGAAAACGAAGGTAAGAAGCCCAGGAGGGAACAAGAACGGTCTGGTATGTATAATCTCTCTCATGTTCTTAAGAGGTGACTTTTGATATGAATTTTTAAAAGTGCTTTCTCACTGAGAGGTATTTTGTTGCTTCTGGAATGAAAGCACAATATTCAATTAGTGTTTATGAGACAGTGGCCTAGAATGCACACCTTTGAAGAAAACAGACATGTGATAAAACTGTGGAAATCACAGTTCACTCAGTGGAGAGAGAAAAATTTTTTTTTCTTTTGTGGCCACACTGAGAGGCTTGCGGGATCTTAGTTCTCCGACCAGGGATTGAACCTGCGCCCTCAGCAGTGAAAGCACAGAATCCTAACCATTGGACCACCAGGGAACTCCCAGAGAGAGAAATTTCGATGGGGCCTGCATAAATGGAGATTTGAAAGCCACCAAAATAGTCTTCATTGGTTATTTATTCTAGTGCATTACGTTTCAGATCACACTAAATGTTAAAGGCAAAGATAAAGAACCACTTATGTCATGAAAAGTAATTTTGCTTAAGAGTTACACAATTCTGTGTTTGGAAAGTTAAATATAGGCAGCTGTCAAAATTAAGAAGCACATTGACCTAAACGTTTCTTCCTATGATAATTCAGAAAAGCAAGATTTTCTCTGTCAACAGACTTGCACAATGGATTATGTACTTTTCATTCACAGGGATTTCTTAGCAGAAATTTTCAAATAATATCTATTTAGGAGACAGAATTTTTTAGTTCTTATTCCATATCATTTTACATGTTCAGAAGTATAAAATTTTGAACATAGGAACACCTTGATTTCGAGATACTAAGAGCTTGTTTTTCAAGAACACATAGGATTTTTTTTTAATAAATTTATTTTATTTTTATTTATTTTTGGCTGCGTTGGGTCTTTGTTGCTGCACGCGGGCTGTCTCCAGTTGCAGCGAGTGGGGGCCACTCTTCATTGTGGTATGCGGGCCTCTCATTGCAGTGGCTTCTCTTGTTTCAGAGCACGGGCTCTAGGCATGCAGGCTTCAGTATTTGCAGCACATGGGCTCAGTAGTTGTGGTTCGCAGGCTCTAGAGCGCAGGCTCAGTAGTTGTGGCACATGGGCTTAGTTGCTCCGCAGAATGTGGGATCTTCCCGGACCAGGGCTCGAACCCGTGTCCCCTGCATTGGCAGGTGGATTCTTAACCACTGCGCCACCAGGGAAGCCCGAGAACACATAGGATTTTGTCTGTGATTTTTCTTTGTTAAAGAAGCAACTTTTGACGGTAATATTTTGACAGTAATAAATACGGATATATGTAGTATGGATACCTCAAAATACAATCACTTACTCCTCAGACTAAATATAAATCCAATATTAGACCATAAGTACACTGGAGAAGCTTTTATTTATTTATTTATTTATTTATTTATTTTTTGCGGTACGCGGGCCTCTCACTGTTGTGGCCTCTCCCATTGCGGAGCACAGGCTCCGGACTCGCAGGCTCAGTGGCCATGGCTCACGGGCCCAGCCACTCCGCGGCATGCGGGATCCTCCCGGACCGGGTCACAAACCTGCATCCCCTGCATCGGCAGGCGGACCCTCAACCACTGTGCCACCAGGGAAGCCCGAGAAGCTTTTTTTAAAGAACCATTGCAGAAAATCTTTATATGGACTGTTTTCATAACATGAGTAATCACCCCAAATGTATTTCATTAATTTGGAAAAAGGTACCTTCTAGTAATAATATCAGACCATAAATAGCAGTGTTATTTATCATATAAAAATAATTAAGACTACCATTTATAAAAATGGTTCTAACATAGAGGAAAAGAAATTAAGGATATTTAGTTATCAAAGAGCTGGGTGACTTCCCTATTAAATTGTATTATTACTAGAATGCTAGTTTTGTCATTTTTTAAGATAAATACATTTTGGTCATTTAAAATCCTCATCAGTCAGTCTCTAATGAGAATTTTTTGTGAAAAATGTCCAATCTCATTTTGTAAACTGAACACACACAAGATTTCTTCCTTTCCTTTAGGATACTGTGTTGTTTAATTGATGGAGAAATAGGTAACATGTATGGAGTCTTAACAAACTTTGTTTGGTAGAAAATTGCAGTCCTGAATGCCCTTTTTATACCAAATAATGTTAAATGTGTAGTTTGTCATTTATGTCCAAGTTTTAGCTTTTTATGGAAAAATTTAAACACATAGATTATTCTCCATTTTTATCAAAAATTGCCTCTGCCATTGAGAACTTGTTCATCTCCAATGTGATTCTAAAATTATAATTTATAAAGAATTAAATATCAATTTCTTATAATTTAAGACCTTTTCACATGTCTTTTAAATATATATTTTCCATAAATGAAAAGTTCCCATTTAATATTTTCCATTATTTATTGATTTTGGAAAAGTAGGATAAAACATACTTTAGAGTTTACCTTAATCATTTTTATGAACACACACACACAAATAATAGAGGATAAATTTGTACAAATTGTAATTTGTACAATTTGTACTACAAATTGTACTACGAATTTGTACTGCGAATTGTAATTTATTTATGGTAAAATTTATGGAAAGGGATTTAGAAAGCTAACAACGTAAGCTAAGTTAGCAGCAGAGTAAAATTAATTTACAGACATTAATGTGGATGTTTGTTGACATATTTGGTATTTCCTTTAGAATTGTGAACTGTGCAAAGTTTAATGAAGATAAAAGACACTCCAGCCCCTGTTTTATGTTAACTCTTCAAATTTAGTGAATACAGTGAAATGCAATGAGCTTGGTACCACAGACCACAATAGAGAATAGCAAAACGTTATAAACATTCCAGAAGGTGCTTCACTTCCTGAATTTCAGAATTTCCCTTTCTCTATCAAATCTTGAGAGCTCAACTGCTTTATATATGAATATCAGCCTACATGTTTCCTTGGTGTCTTTAATGAGTTAAATTTAGCTTTGCATTTATCATATTAATAGTATAAGTAATACCGCAGTTAAATAAATCTGCTCTTATACGCCCTAAGCATTTTATCTTGACTTTATGTGTACTCATAGGCATATATATGATCTCCACTAAAAATTATACGCCTTCTATCAATATTTAAACATGCTTCTTATGTTAAAATTTTTAAATAGTAGCCAAACTGATCCATTTTGTTTAGAAAAAAAAATGGGATAATACTGACTGTTCCTTTTACGTAGAAATATAAAAAGGAACTATTTCATTTCACTAGAGCCACTTCCTGAAATCCCACCCCTGATGCCATTGTCAGCACTCTCAACTGCTTTCCTGTTCTTCTGCTCCGTAAGAATTCCCTCAAATCAAACAAGAAACAAGGAAGTGATGGTACAAGTTAGAAAGCAAGCTGTGATTTTTTTTTTTTCTCCTTCTCTTGCCAAATAATCCAAAAAAAACTGGATTTATCCTGGGTTTCCCCAAAGTGATCAGTTTCCCCAAGGTGATCAGTTTTTGGAAGGTCAAGAACAAAAATGTTTTGGAGATACCCCAGAACAGCAATGGACTGAACACATACCCCAGGGCCCTTGAGTATTGCCAAGGTAGATGCCCAGTTGGACAAAGTCCGTGACTGAGTGCCTCTGGATCCCTGACCAAGATACAGCTATTACATTGCCTAGGCCTCATCAAAAGAGCTAATATTCAGGGCTTCCCTGGTGGCGCAGTGGTTGAGAGTCCGCCTGCCGATGCAGGGGACACAGGTTCGTGCCCCGGTCCGGGAAGATCCCATATGCCGCAGAGCGGCTGGGCTCGTGAGCCATGGCCTCTGAGCCTGCGTGTCCGGAGCCTGTGCTCCGCAACGGGAGAGGCCACAACAGTGAGAGGCCCGCGTAACACACACACAAAAAAAGAGCTAATATTCTTGTTAAATAAGGATGTTATTGACAAACAGCAAAATCTTACATAAGAGTATTGGAGGCAATAATATTTAAGATCTCAGAGCTTGAGTTCTGGTTTTCACCATCATCAGACCACCACTCCTTTTATAACATTTTGAAAAGTCTCTCTAACAATGAATCTTAAACTTAACTGACAGAGTTTGGTAGGGGAGTCAATACAATGGATGTAATTTATTTATTTATTTTTTTTTAACATCTTTATTGGGGTATAATTGCTTTACAATGGTGTGTTAGTTTCTGCTTTATAACAAAGTGAATCAGTTATACATATGTTCCCATATGTCTTCCCTCTTGCGTCTCCCTCCCTCCCACTCTCCCTATCCCACCCCTCCAGGCTGTCACAAAGCACGGAGCTAATATCCCTGTGCCATGCGGCTGCTTCCCACTAGCTATCTACCTTACTACGTTTGTTAGTGTGTATATGTCCATGACAATGGATGTAATTTATAGTAAGTGTTTCAACGAGTGTTCAGGCTTGACTACCAGTGGAAACAATGGCAGTCAGGTGTTTGCCCCCTTATGGATGTGACAAATACAGATGCAGACTGATACAGGGGCCCTGAATTAGTTTTTCTTTCTTCATTTTATCCAATGGTGAGCTCCAGGAAGATCTACAGTAAGAACTGTGCAGAACTGCATTGTGTTTATATATAAAGCTGAATTAGGTTTTGGACTCACATAATCGTAAATACATAAATGTCCAACAGGAATTTAGGAAGCTGTGTAGGGTGCAGGACAATTTTTATTTGTGTGGGATTGCCCTGTGCATGCCATCTAGCATCCCTGGTCCCCAACCACTAAAAGCCAATAATGTCCACCCTCCTTCTCCCATCATAGTGACAACCAAAAACACCTTCACATTCCCCAACATCCCACACTACAGAATTATGTGCATCAGAGTTTAAATTCCAGTGCTGCTACGTGATTTGGGGCAAGTCACAGAGCCTCTCGGGCTGCTTCCTAGTCTGTAAAATAAAGTTGGTAATAATTGCTAACTCAGAGACAGGGTGTGAGCATTAAATGAGATGGTATGGAAAACTCTTAGCAAAGTGCCTAGAATGTAGTAAATGTTCAGTGGTAGTTTTTTGTTGGTTGGTTGGTTTTATTTTGTTTGTTTTTAAATAGAACCAGGATCATATTAGAGAGGTTTTACCAGCTTGTCTCAGAGAGTCACCCTATCACCCAAACAGTATATCCTTAAAATTAATGAATATAACAAGCCGTATAATAGTCCTAAAATCTTACCCTTTCTCCCCATCTTCCTCTTCTCCCTCTCCCCAGAGCCTTTTCCTTGTTAATCTTACAGACATGTGCTTGCACACAAAGCTATTGAAAATATCTAAAATTCTCAAAGGATTTCCTTTCATTGTTCATGCAACCCTTATCATCATCAGAGCTTCGAACGCTTACCAAAAATTTGTTTTCCTCAAGAACAATCGGTCAAGTCCACAGAGGGGGTCAGACACTCAAGGATTCTGTGAATTTATATTGAAAATATAAGCATATCACAAACACAGTTTTCCAATATTTTAGGCTCTTTGACCAGCTGCGATTTGCCTTCGGGGATTTTTATTCTGCGGTTGAGCCACAAAACTGAAATGGCTAAACTGAAGTGAAGCTGTTGTTTAAAAAACAGTTCTTCTCATGGATTGTGAAATCATCTGGCTGAAAGCTTTTGTGCTGATAGCATTTGTGTTTGCTCTGCATTTTCATGACTGCCTGACCAGAACAGCCTGAAGATGAGGAAGAATGCAGTGGCCACCAGAAAGTTTTTGCGGCCAGCAGTCAGCTTGTCTGTGTATATAATACATACACAAAACACTATAATATTCTTCATGAGGCACACTAGGTCTTGTAACATTGTATTGTGTAATTGCATTGTGAATTTGCCCTCTCGTACATTTTCACTTAGCCATAAAGCAGCAACGAACAAAGCACTTTAAATGGGGAAATTGAGATTAAATAATGTCTTTCATCAAACCTGCAAGCCAGGGCTTTTCAGGCCCCTCTTATCTACGAGTAAAACTGATTTCCTGCTGATTACTCCATCACCTTAGGCCTGATGGGGAGGGGAGGTTGTGCTGGGCAGCATTTAGCTTAGAACTGGTCTATTACAAGGAATGCCAGAGCTAAGAAACTCAAAAGTGCTAGCGCTTCCATCATTCTGTTTCTCTCTTTTTATAGGGGACTATTTGATTCAGAGCTGCTGATGGCAGTAGAATAACATATTTCTGCCTATTTTAACTCTTTAAGACAATCTGTTTCTAATGTTTAACTTACTAAACAGCCAAAGTAACATGTTTTGAACACTATATTGAAGTTACTTGCTGGTTCAACTAGTAATGGTCCATTTGAAAAATTAGAAAGTATTTATTTTGGATTGGGGAGTAATGCACTCCTTTTTCTTGTCAATGTATATTCTTTTTTGCAGTGATGAAATTATCTTTAAATTATTGATGTCTGATCACTGAACACGAGTTACTTATTTTTTGAATATTTACTCATATTAAATCAGCCTCACACTGTTAAAGCAGACTACAGTTTAAGTCACTAAAATTATTATTGTTTATCTTCCTGAAAAATATAGTTTTATTACTGTTTTCAAATAATACACGAACCTTGAAACAGAAAGGCAGAGAAATTTCTAGGAATGATCTCCTCACCCAGAATAAACTAATGACAGCTTTTTGTGGTAATATCTTTCAGACCTTTATCTATGCGCATGTGATGTGTTTCCATATTCCCTTGAGTAATTATGGAATAGGACTTTATCATTTGTAAGGGTCTTTGGCATATGTGTGCACATTTGAGCCCTGGAAAAACCCAGCTTCCTTGTGACAAAACAGAAGCTCAGAAAGAAGGAGGTTTGCCCAAGAGCGCAGAGAAAACAAGTGGTGGCATTAAAATGGACCCTGAGACTAGCCTGACCACCACATCTTCAGTCCAAATTTAAACCACAAACTCAACTGCTTTCCCCTGAGTGGAATACAGTTTCTAATGATTTAACCATTGATGAAGGTAATCACTTTAAGTTACTTTTTTGCTCTGTGAGTTTGCTTTGGTACATTCTTACCTTCAACTGAAGCACCATTTGGGGCTCTTGTCATCAGGAAGCTCTCAAAAAGTACAATAATCCTTCAGTTAACACCATTTTATAAGGAGTAATAAAGTCCCTCACCATACGTTGTTGCGGATGGGAAAAAGGATGAAATACAGAGAAACAGTATTGTTCAAATATATTTGTGAGTTGCAGAAGGAAGTATGTCTTAATCTGATACACGAATAGAGTGTTACTCATCCTCACAATAGCTGTCATAGAATATTTCATAAATAGGATATTTAATAAATGGAGTTTTATAGTATTTGAGAGTTTTTGAAATGGATTTTTAAAATTTTTGGTTCCTCATTGCAATTAGAAGATAAGTTATTATTTCTATTTTACTTGTGAAGAAACAGCCTCAGATGTGATCATTTGCCGCAAGTCGCCTACATTGTAAATGTTGGGTTTAGATGCCTCCGCCCTCCTTTTCTCCTCTATGGTGCTGCCAGGCTGCATGATAAAGGACCAAACCACCTTTTTCTTTGGATACATCCAAATGCCTTGGTATTCTCAGCAACATTATTTTCTCCTATTTTGAAGACTTGGCTTGCTGCCACTTTCTTCTCCCTTACTGTTCCCTGCTAACGTGTGGCATTCAAAATCGACTTGGGCTTATAATCCCATTTCTGAATGCCCGGGCTGTGTGCATGAGTAAGCTGTATGGTCTTACTGAAATTTTTGATCCAAATGCCATCCCATCGAGCACACCTTCTCTTCCCATGGACACCTCTGCTCACTTTTCCTTACCTTCTTACTTTTATATTTCCCAGACCTTACACAAGAGGCTTTATCCTCCCTCATGGCTTCACTGGCCCCTTGTCCATTATTTATCCTAAAAGCTTTGTTTCTTTCCCTTGCCTGTTTCTTCAAAGACCAGGGTAAGTTCAAGTTAATATTTTCTGAGAATCAGAAGCACTTTGGGAATACCAGCTAATGGTCAACAACAGTGGGCACTATTGTGCTGACTGCAATGTTTTCTTTGGGTCAGACCCAGAATACTCGCAAAGGAAAAATTGTGAAAGTCGACAAATATGAAAGGAAGTATTTGCACTTCACACATTTCAACTCTATGTCATCTATTAAATAGAAACCAGTCTTTAAAAATACAGAGAGAGGGGGAGGAAACTCTAGTTTACCTCTTCTACCCTCAAACTGGGAACAAGTTTGATTCGCTAAATGGCAGATTATGTGGTGAAACGTTCCTCTCCTGATAAATTCCTATTTGCATTTCTCCTGGCGATTTAATGGAGTCCTTTTGTAGTTAATTAACTGTAAAATAAAATAAGATTTAAAAAAAAGATAAGATTGGATAGTTGTAAAAGGAGGTATCTTTAAGATTTTCCACTGCGCTGGGCATAATGTATTTTATTTCTAATCAAAAGCCAAGAAACTATTTCTAAATTCGCTGAGAGGAAAACCCACACTCCCACCCCCTCTTCTTTGATGTTGCCGCGTATCTTATCCTGGTGAGCACATTTATTAGAAAACTAAGGAGTAGGATTGGCACATCAATAGCGATAAGCCTTTTGAAGGGGTACCCCTCCCATCCTTGATGCTCAGGATTAACTCACTGTGGTTCTTTTCTAGCTGCTTTTTTTTTATATATATATATAACTTGTGTATTGCACATGCTTTTCCTTGCGCTGTGTTCAGGAGCCACGACTTACCATCTCGATTTGTCTTGTTTGCTTTCCGTGTATCTTGCTTCCTGTGCCCAGTCGAGCCTGTTGACGCCCGCCCTGCCGCCGACCGAGGACTGACCACTCGACCAGGTATATCCCGGTGACCTTCCGCCCCTCCGCATCTCGCGCTTGCGCAGACGCAGCCCCTTTCTTGGGGGTCAGCCTCTGAATTGCAGATATGGAGAAGCAGGGTTTGAAATGACCATGGAAACCAAACTTTTTAAAACTCCCCTTTGCTTTCCCTTACACTTCATTTCCCAAGTTCCTAATTAGGTGATCATTTTTTTTCTTTCTGAGCGTTCCTTTTGAAACAATAAAAAGGAGCCCTTCCAACGTTTGGTTTTTTCTTTTGTTTTTCTGATGGAGAGGGTTCTGTAGAGCCTGTTGGTCCTCAAGAATGGAAACCTACACAGATGCAGACTCTAGCTGGTGACGACCTGGTTACTGCTGGAACATCTCATTCTTTCTTTCTTGTTTGGTATCCGGATGGTCCATTTCTAACTGAACTGGGCTCAAACTTGAGTCAGTTCCTCAAGTAGACATGAGTTCCTAAAAATATCAGAATTGGAATATCTTTAGAGCCCAGAAGTATTTCCATTTTATCTTTTGTGGGTTATATATACTTATTCTTGATGAGTGTCTAAAACACAGCTGAAGTATGTGCCTAATTTTCCATACAAGTTCTTTATTTTTTATACTACTTAAAATTCCCATTAACACTGATATGGACACTTCTTTTTTTTTTTTTTTAACATCTTTATTGGAGTATAATTGCTTTACAATGGTGTGTTAGTTTCTGCTTTATAACAAAGTGAATCAGTTATACATATACATATGTTCCCATATCTCTTCCCTCTTGCGTCTCCCTCCCTCCCACCCTCCCTATCCCACCCCTCCAGGCGGTCACAAAGCACCGAGCTGATCTCCCTGTGGACACTTCTTTTTTTGGTAGTTTCCCAAGCATTAAGAAGAAACACATTTTCACCTTCCTATGTCTCAAATTTAGCTTTAAGAATAATGTCACACCCAACAAAAGCACATACATGACTGGTTTTGACCCCGTGCACTACCTCGCCCAACTGATAAGTACCCATTGCTTTCAATGAATCAAAAAGAGAAGTTACTGAATTGACAAATCTATATATACTCTGGGGAGATTTTACTCCCAACAGTGCAAACGTATCCATAAATGTTTTCTTCTGTATCTTCGTAATGTCCCCATGCGGTACTAGGAACAGGGCATTAACCTCACATGGAGATGTTAACACAAGGAGTTTGACCTTTGCTTCCAGGTTGAGATGCAGTCAGCAGCCGGGCCAGGAGCAGCCCCTGCCCCTCTCTGCCAGTACAGGCTCAGGTTCCATCTGCTTCCCACCACAATCACTGACGAGAAATTCAGAGTCTGCCTTGTGGCACCTTCATGCCTCTGCGCTCTAATTAATAGGGCAGCGGGGGCCGTGGAGTGACACATCTTGACAGCCAATCTCCTTGATTTTATGAATCTCTTTCTGTAGGGCTTTTCAGAGAAATCTAAATTATAGTAAGTCAGACCCAGTTTCAGCTCTTCTAACGTCTTCCTTATTGCCAGTGTCACACAAATAAATTTCAAAGAACCAGCAGTTGACACATCCCCAGCCTGCTCAGCCCACTGGTAGGGCCCAAGGCTGAGTGAGGGTCCGTTCCATTCTAACTGCAGCTGATAACCAGCTTAGGTTGGTCCTTTGCCTTGGGCCTATTTTTATGGCACTTCCTACTTTATTTTTGAAGGAAGAGATGCTTTTCATCTACAAGCATGAAATGTGAATTAGAAGCGCTCATTCAACCAATTTTATTAAGTTGCTACATTGAGCACACTGGGCAATTATGTTCCTATTGAAATACCCAGGAAGAGGTAACACCACTGAAGTAGATTTTTTTCCTTTTTTAAAAAATCTAAAATGAAAAGGACTTTTCCATACATTCTTAAACAAAAACAATTTGTTTTAAGGGAAGAGCTTGAGAATACTTAGAGGTAATATACAGATGGGAAGAAGCTCCTTCTAAAGTCTTTGTTGTAACAATAGCAATAGCTCATTTTGATATTTCACAAAGACTCTCCAACTGCTTTGGAGGGTCAAAAGAAATTAAGTAATAAGGCCCCTGTTCTCAGGAGCTTGAATAGAAAGACCACACTTTGTGTATTTAGAAAGATGAGATGGAATTAGAAAGGCACGGAAATACAAAGTAACATAAAGTGTAAACCACCTTGTGATGTTTGTTTGTGATTTGAGCAGATGGGACATTAACCAAGGGGTACGTTAATCAGGGCACTTGCTGGAGATGAGCTTTAAGATAGGTTTTGGGCACGTGCATTGTCAAAGAAGAGGGGAATGTTCTATACAGATAGATGAGAGAATGGCCTGGGCCAAACTTCCTTTCTTATACTATTGTAAGGCTTGGGTTCCCCAATAGAAGAGGGCCATAGTGGGGAAAGAATGCTCAGATAGGAAGTGAGGGAGATTCTGGCTAAGGTATGTTTATGAACAGTCCTATTTGCTGCGTATGTCTTAAGACATACGTATGCTCTATATTTTTGTGCTTGTAGTGAGTCTTTTGAGCATTTGGACCAGTTTCCCCCTGTGTTTTCTAGCATTACTTTCGGTCCTTCATCATCGCACTTTATGAGACCACATGTTTGAGTCTAACGTGCTCAATTATATCATTAGATTTTCCAAACTTAGAAACCCTTTCCAGGATTGTCACATCATGTTATTCAATTGATGTCATTGTTTTTTAAATAATCACTGCTGTCACTCTGAAACAAGTAAAGAAAGAGCTTTTGTATAATCACAACTGAGGAAAATGACTTCTCCTTGACTTCCATATCTGAAATAACAGGGTACAGTAACTTCTAGAATGTAGTGTCAAGGAAGGAACACCTTTAATATCAGTGGTGATTTCTAGGGATGGTGACCATTACAGCTACTCCCCTGGGCTTATTTCCAGAGAGAAATAGACTCTGAAGGACAAGTAAAACCATTTGACCAGAATAAAGGAGACAAATACAGGCATACCTCGTTTTATTGCTCTTCACAGATGTTGCATTTTTTACAAACTGAAGGTTTGTGGCAACCCTGAAGTGAGCAAGTCTATCGGCGCCATTTTCCCAAAAGCATTTGCTCACTTCGTGTCTCTGTGTCACATTTTGGTAATTTCGCATTATTTCAGACTTCTTTGTTGTTATTATATTATGGTGATCTGTGATAGTGATCTTTGATGTTACTATTGCAAGATTACAACTAGCTGAAGGCTTAGATGATGGTTAGCATATTTTAGCAACAAAGTATTTTTAATTAAGGTACACACATTGTTCTTCAGAGTAGACTACAGTATAGTGCAAACATAGCTTTTATATGCACTGGGAACCCCCCAAAAATAGTATGACTCACGTTATTGCAATATTCACTTTATTGCGATGGTCTGAAACTAAACCTGCAGTATCTCTGAGCTATGTCTGTACATTAGCAGACTCTTCACAGGGTGGAAAACTTACCCTTTCCTCTATAATTTTAACCACGCTTCTCCAGTCCTAATAAAGGAAACCAGATCCTTTGAGAAAGGTTTCCTGAAGGACATGCTTTCCTTCTTCAAATGAACATGCTTCCCTTCTTACTGAGAGCCTGGTGTCAGAGCTTAGAGAATGAGAGTCTGGTGTCAGAGCTTAGAGTGGAATCAGGACAACTCGGAAAATGCATGTGGTAAAACTGTAAGTGAAGGTCCCTGCGATTTATTTAAAGCTTCTCATCACATATCACTATATGCAGTTTCAGCTTATTATCAATGACATTTTCCTGGTGCAAAGCTTATTAACTTTTTCCCCTTTTAATGACATTTGCTTAATATATAGAAATGCTTTTCAGTGAATGACTATACATGCTGTACAAAAATGAACTAGGGAGAGCTCTTTCCGCTGAGTCCTGCAAACTATTGTGCCATAATTAATTATCTGTTGTTCTGACTTGCTACATGAATTTGAATTTTTTTTGACTATTAAAAGTAATCTTCATGTCCTTTCAGAAAGAGTGTGGGTTTTTCTAGAAGGAAAGACTATTCAAGAGAGTGTTCTTAAGATCTCAGAAATATAATTTTAACTATTGCACTGTTAGATCCCGATGACAGAAAGAGGGTAAGGTATAAAGAAATCACTTTGGTTCTAAAGGGACCTCAGATTTAAAAGGGTTTGTAGAAAGATAAAAGTATACAGCTAATGAGAAATAAAAGAGCATTAGTGTCACAGCCCAATAAACATTTGTATCAGGAAGATTAGAGGTCAGAATAAGATGAAACTTATTAGAAAATGCTAATCATTTTAAAGCAAGAACATAAATAAGAATAGAGAGCCCTACAGCTCTTGGGATGGGGTTAGGAATCAGGGGACAGTCAGTGAGTGGACCAGTTAAAAGATGAGAGAGAATGGGAAACTGTCCCGCTTTGATTGTGCTTCTGTCTTTCATGTGTATATTAAACAGGATGGTCTTTTGTTAAAAGAAAGGCAAGTCCAAGACAGGTGAAGATGAGAAAACAAGGCACTAGCCCTTTGTAATAGTTATCTATTACTATGCAATAAATAACCCCATAACTTAGCAACTTAAAAACAAACATTTACCTTCTTATAATGAATTTCACGGATTTCAAACATGGTTTAGCTGGGTGCTTCAGGCTCAGGGTCTCTCAGGAGGTTGCAATCAAGACATCTGCCACAGCTGCAATCATCTGAGGGCTTGAAGTTTGGCTAGGGCTGGTGGGTCTTCTTCCAAGATGGCTCACTCACATGGCTGTTGGCAGGAGACCTCAGTACCTCACCATGTGAACTTTTGAGTGTCCTCACAACATGGCAGCTGGCTTTCCCCAGACCAAGTGATCCAAGAGAGAGAATACAAAGGAAGCTGCCTTGTATGACCCAGTCTCAGAAGTCATACCTCATCACTTTTGCCATATTCTAACAGTAGAAACAAGTCACTATATCAGGTCTACACCTGAGGAAAAGGGAATTAAATCCCACCTCTTTTTTTTTTTTTTTTTTTTTCTGTGGTACGCGGGCCTCTCACTGCTGTGGCCTCTCCCATTGCGGAGCACAGCCTCCGGACGTGCAGGCTCAGCGGCCATGGCTCACGGGCCCAGCCGCTCCGCAGCATGTGGGATCTCCCCAGACTGGGGCACGAACCCGTGTCCCCTGCATCGGTAGGCGGACTCAACCACTGTGCCACCAGGGAAGCCCAATCCCACCTCTTGCTGGGAGGAGCATCCACAAATTTGTGGATATATTTTTAAACTACCACACTTCTCTACTCAAGTCCAAGTTCCTATAAATCATGGGCTGGGAGAACTTGAGGGCAAGATCGTAGAACCCCTCTCCCTGATCTTTGTGGACTTGGAAGATAGGGATTAAAAAATGTAGTTGTGACAAGCTGAAGGGAGAGAAGACAGCATCACAATCTACATGCCGGGTGGAGACTGACATTGATCTTGGGTCCATTTTCACATAGGTTATTAAATGGAAGCTTTCTGAATAGTTGACCAAGAATCAGTGATATGTCACAACCAGCATAGGTTCCCTGGATCTTGTAAAATTATCCTCTTTTCTCTTTGTGTAGACTGTGCTGTTTGACTGGCACGTCATATGCTGTGGACATTGCTTTTCAATTTCAGCAAGATGTGTAACAAGGTTCACAGCACCTTGTAGACAAGATGTAAGAGTTGATAGACCAAAAGCAGGAAATCAGGTCCCATGGGAGCTGAAGGAACTTGGTAACATGTAGCCCAAGTAAGAGAAGAATCAGCAGGAACATGATGCCTCTCCTTGGGTATCTGATCTGTTCAAGGCTATAGTGCAGAAGGGGGATTTAGGCTTGCTCTATGTTGAACAGAGTGGAAGTTATAAGGAAACTGATTTTGGCTTAATGTAAGAAAGGCCATTCTAGTAGACAAAGCTGCCGAAAAATGGAGGCAAACTGATAATTCCTCTCTGTTTAGGTAGAGCTGAGAGTTTACCCCTGGGTGGGAACACCGGAGAAGAGATGATTTTAGAAGCCATTCTCATCCTAAAATTCTGACTTTTGATACTTAAATGCTGCAACGTGGAAACGATATTTATACTTTGTCATTTCACCTTTTGTTTTAAAAATTACTTTGCGTTTTGATTTTAAGCTTCAAATTACTATCTGAAAAATTAAATTCATTATAACAATTAGTGTAAGAATCATATAGCAATTTATAGAGAAAGAAGAGTTAGCATGTTAGAAATTGTTAGTCCCACAGAAGCATTTTTCAAACATTATGTACTGCAGTTCTTTATTCAGCAGATGAACCATTTACATTATGTATCTATAACTAAATCACTTAACTAAATAAATGATATGATTTTTACAGTGCTTCACTGCATAGATGCATGAACATAATTTATTTGTAATTGGAACAAAGTCCTAAAGTAGCAGTTTTGTTCTGCCAGGTAATTAATGTTCATTTTTAAAGCCTTTTATTATTTTTTTCTGAAGGAATGAGAGCACATGAAAAAAGACATATAATAGGCTAAACAATAAGCACCTAAACCAAGCGAGTATATTCTAGGAGCAAATCCCTTCCAGCCTCCCAACTAGCATTTAACTTCTGTCTTTTTCCCCATTAAAAAAAAAAAAATATATATATATAGCATGTGTTTAAAGGCAATAGAAGCCTGAAGTGCAAATTTCTTTAATCTTTAATTTATTTTTGTTTAAAATAGGTAGTGGTTAAGGATTTAAATATAGGGTGTCATTTTCTGGAAGAAAGTCATTAATCCATTTTCCTCTAACTTCAGGCCTAGAAAGAAGTTTCTGGTAGGCTTTGTGTTGTAATGTTATTGTTTATAGATAAAACAAATGGACTGGCCTGCGTATTTTGATTATGGTATAATGCTTATGGTATCATGCAGGTTCGGGGTTGACAAATATCAAGACGGAAGAGATTTCGGAAGTGAAGATGGATGCAGAGTTCCGACATGATTCAGGATATGAAGTTCATCATCAAAAATTGGTACGTGACATAATCTACCTCTTCAGGCCACTCTGTCTTGTCAAATGACTTTCGTTCCTCTTGGGTCAGAAATCCAGTTAAGGAAAAGATTAAAATGAAAATAAAACACTTGCCTATAGGATCATCATGAAAACGTGAAGAAAAGAAAAAGAGGCTCTTTATATAGTAGTTCTTTAGGTCTAGAAAGCAGCTGAGCCCACGTTGGGCTTAAAGTGGAATTACTTTGTATTCTAGCAGCCATTTTAATTAACTTCCTGTCTGTTTTCTAGGAAATCAGGTTTATAATAGGCTTGTGTGAAGGATCGAAATCTCAAATAAAACACGTGTAAACACTGCTTGGGTTCACAGAACAGCTTCACGGCCGCTGGCTTAATTTCACATTTGTAAACTCTTCCCCTGGGCTTCGTCGCCTCTCTCTCACCCCTCCTTTCTGTCCCCTCCCCACATTTTAAATTGTTCCTCGGGAGTGGGATGGTTGGGACTCCCTGGAGGTAGGTAGAGGGGTAGGTGAGCCAGACTGCATTATGTTCCCAGCAGTGTGTTCAGCAGAAGGCTTGGCCAAGAAAGACTGTGGCTTCCTTTTCAGACAAAATTACCCTTTTTCCCCCCAAATGTTAGAATTGGAGTAAATCAAAAGGCACCCATCTCCCTTAAGGTTACATAAAAACCTTTACCGAAAGCTTCAGATAAATCAATCCTGCATTATGCTAGGGGTCCTCCCATCTTAAGAGTAAATAAGCCCAGTAAGTGGCTTAAACTAATAAAGAAGACAATTTTGTTGCACATTCAGTAGTGAACAAAAGTGATAATCAAATTCTGAAATCAGTAATAATACTTGAGAAGGACTCTCTCAGGCACTTACTTTGTTTTTGTTTGTGTGTGTGTATACATGTGTTTTTCCCTTTCAAGGAGAAACTGTCTTTCCACTATTCCTAAATAAAATTTGTAAATCCAAGTATTAAACTCCAGCAGAAACCCCTATAAAGTATAGTGTGTGCCTCTTTTCACTCTGAACAATTGAGGCAAGTTCAAAATTGACTTGAGATTCAGATTTGCATTTTAACTCCCATAATCTTTTTGATAAAAGCACAGTGAACTTTTTGAAGTGCGGTTTTCGTTGGCAAGTTAATCCAGTGTCAGTTATTATAGAATCAGGGGCACTCTTGATCTGGCTGATGCTGAAGAGGTTAATAACAACTTGTGGAATCTGTTGAGGATTTGGGAGCTGGTGGGGCAGACAGCTGAAGATTAATGTGTGGATTTGCGTTTTCTGGTGCGTGTGTCATAAAAACCCATCTCCGCAATTACACTAACTCCTGTAATACGACCGTGACTAATGGCAGAAGCAGCAATTGAGAGAATCAGCTCCCTCTACTGAACTAGTTGATGAAATAATGTACTATAATTAGTGCAATGAATGTTACAGAATTACAGTATTTTCTTAAAGACATAGGAAGATGTCTAGACTTGCATTCATTTCTGATTACCTCATACTTTTATCGTTAGCTAATTAATGATTTGCTTTTTATAAATATGTTGAGTGAGCATATTTGTTTAGAAAGGGGAATAATTATGAACAGTTTCTAATTTTGTTGCAGATATACCATAAGTAAAACTCTTAGAAATTCGCTTTATTTGCTGTACTTCATGTTGCCTTTTCAGACTGCTAGGATGTTAGTTCTAGCCATGACAGTCCGTCATTTTACTGTCTTGAGATTATACTAAAAGAATTATTTAGGGAGCTGTTTTTATTAATTTACATAGCAAATGTGGTATATGTTCAGTCGTAGTTGGGCCAGATGATCTGTCATAATATCATCTCCTTACATAAAAAATGATAAAAGTTGCAGTGTGTTTTTATAATTCCATTCAAGTAAAGTTGAAAAAATAATGACTTGCATTTATAAACAGTATGAAGGAATGTAGTGTAATAAATTTATCACTGAATAAATTTCTTCTTTACAGTATTCTCTAAATTCTTTTCATGTTTAACACAAATAAACATCAAGAATAAAACAACATTTTTAGTTGAGTTGCCAGGGACAACATAGTAAGAAAGCATGTGTTAATGTGTGGCTATTAAAATTCCTATCTTGTTGCCTACTACTTCTTCTCTTTGAAATAAGTGCCTTTTAAGCATTATGCTTCTCAAGGTTAATTAGTGTCTTACTGAATTATTGTGGCTGAAAGTAGGTAACAAGATGCATTTTTTCTTCTGTTTAACGCCTTTATTTCAGAATGCTTGTTCCTATGTATTTAAAATGTCCCTCTAAGGAAATGAGGGCATCTATAGTTTGGAAAAGCACCTAAGGCATAGCAGTCATGCGTCAGGTCTCCCAGTTTAAACCTGCTGTGACTGGGAAAATACTGACCTCCTTTCATAATCACGATCCGTGCCTTTCCAGTTTTTGATAGATCCAAGAGCTGCCGTCCCCCTCTTACAGAATGTTCCATCTGTCAAAGGGTTTCAGGTCCCTGCAGGCTTCTGTTTTGCCTTTCTAGAGACATGTGGGGGATGGAGGGAAGTGGACTTCCTAGGACTGGGGAAGCCACATGTTGTACATCATTCTATAGACTACAGATGTCATTCTTAGTAAGTAGAACGTGTTTTTTTTTTTCAAGTACGCACCAAATAATTGAGTGACCAACAACTCAAACTTACGGCATAAAATATATACCGAATATACTGAAACTTTTCACATACCTCATCCAGATATCTCCCGCAATTACAATCCTTTCTCTTGCGTTTGTTTTCAAGGTGTTCTTTGCAGAAGATGTGGGTTCAAACAAAGGTGCAATCATTGGACTCATGGTGGGCGGTGTTGTCATAGCAACAGTGATTGTCATCACCCTGGTGATGCTAAAGAAGAAACAGTACACGTCCATCCATCATGGTGTGGTGGAGGTAGGTAAACGTGGCTGCATGTTTGCAGGTGGGAGTTAAAGACTATGAAGAAAATCTTGCTGGGTGTTAGACGAAGAATCATCCAAGTATCTCTTTGAACAAACAATCCATATTGCTGCTCAAGTTGCAGCTATTTTCTTGCTTCTGGTTTTTATTCATTCCAACTTATAACTACTGTGATCAAGACATTGGAGATATATGCTGCTATCTCAACTTCTTATAATTTGGGTTGAAATATCAAAATAATGCTAATGGTAATGCCTGGCTTACGGATATTGTGATTACAGATATTGTGATTACAGACATTTAAAAGAAAAAATAACAGCAGAAGTCACAAATGAAAAAGGAAGTGGAAGCCTGCTTTTAAAAAAAAAAAAATTTAAGCACGTTTATTCCTGGATTTTTTTATCTTAAATAATTTCATTTCTAACTCAAGCCAGGTAATAGTAAATAATTTCCAGTAAAGAGTCTTACCTTTAAAGTCTCACAGAAAATCACATTGTACCAAAAGGCTGAGTGAAATATACAAGGTTGTTCAAGACCTTTAACCTGTCACCCTGCACATCCACCTGAAATATCTTAGTTTCAAGGTGTTAGTGCAGTGGCACTGGAGGTGGAGAGAAGACCCACAAAGTGACAATTACATCTACTTGAGACTGTCCAAACACCCCAACCTGTGAGAAACAAGAGTATGTACAGCACAGAGGTACCGAGTTACACCAACAAAATAGAGTAAGCTGCGGGATTCAAATATGATGCCTTAAACCCATGATACAAAATATTTTAAAATAAAATTAAATGTGCAAATAAGTTCTTCATATGCATTTAAAATGCAGGGTTTAAGGGAGGAACCTCACAGTACCTGTATTTTTTAGGAAACTGTTAGGGAAAGTGAATTAATACATCTTGAGAAGTTTAGAATTTTTAGAGCTGAAAGAGATCTCAATAATCAATTAATTGATCTTCTCATTTTCTAGATGAGAAAACAGACCCAGACAGAAGACATGTCCTTTCAATGTCAAATTCCGTAGAGCCAAGTTCACAGTACAGATTTCCCCACATCCTGTCCACTGCTTTTTCCATCAGAGCAAAGTTCAGATATTTCCAGTGAGTTGAACTTCTCACTAACCCCAAGGAAATGTGCTCCAAACCATTCTTGATTATAGGAGGGCAGGAACAGTTTAAATAAATTAAGTTTGTGGCAAAGCCAGAAACCTCATTTAGTTCAGCACTTAGAACATCCAGGCTCCTTGTTTACAGGAGCTGCTGATGGAAATTGGTTTTGAGTCTTGTTCTCCATGTCCATCCTTGTGTAGATGTGCTAAAGAACAGTGAAATTAATGAATTCAGGAAATAGGTGGCAAGATGTATAAGAACTGAATGATTGACAGATAGGAGGGTGAGCACATAAATAAGCGATGACAACGTCATGAAGTGTGGGGCACTGCTCTTCATAATAGTATTTCTGAGCTTCTGTCCTTTGAAACAGTATAAGATGTATTATTAGTAGCGTTATTAGCATCAGTAATCTCATATCTACTCAAAACAATTTTTTTTCAAAAAAAAACAATTTTTTTTCATTTTAATTGCATGTTTGAGCAAAAAAAACAAAACCTGTTTTCATACTTGAATAATTCAAAAGCCCATTTAAATTTTTTTAATATAATCATACATTTTAATGGCCTTGAACTGATGAATCTACCCAAGCGGTGGCTTCCTTTTTATCAAAGTGCCTGTCTTTGGTGCCAAAGGACAAAGAGCCTATATTGGTTTGCTCAGGCTGCCATAGCAAAGCCACAGGGTGGCTTAAACAACAGAAATGTATTTCCTCACAATTCCTGAGGCCTCTCTCCTGGGCTCATAGGTGGCCTCCCTGTGCCTTTACATCACCTTCCCCTGTGCAGGTCTGTGTCCTAATCTCCTCTTCTTGTAAGGACACCAGTATTAACTGCATAAGGTCCACACTAATGACCTCACTTAACCTTAATTTCACCTTTAAAGACCCTCCAAATACAGTTATATTGTGAAGTATTAAGGATCAGGTTTTTAGCATCAGAATTTGGGGAGGGCACAGTCCCGCCCATAACAGAGGCCAGTGATGCTGGGCGGTAAAACAAGGCATCTCAGGGGCTCTTTGCCGTGATTGCCATGATTGTGCATGAGACTTACCGGGTACTGATTTCAAAGGACACATTCCCCAGGTCCCACCCCAGACCTAGGAAAACAGAATTTCTAAATAAGAGGCTGGAAATCTGAGTGTAGAAAATGTTCGCAGCTGAATCAGACATGCAGTCAGTTTTGAGAATCACTGATGTATATATAGTATTACCACTCCTGCCTCTGTTGTCTAAGCAAACCTTAGGGAGTAGAAAATGGTATCTCCTTGTCTCCAAGCTCACTAGTCTCTCACTAGTCACCTTTTAAGCCTTCTTACAGCTGCCTAGGTTAAATGTTTCTTTTGGTTAGTTAGCAAGAAAAGTCTCCTTGGTTTTGGAATATTAGAGCAGTTGATGCTTTAACATGAGTTCTGAAGAAAAATAAATTTTTAAACCAGAAGGCATCCTTGTAGGGAAGGCAGTCGACCAGCCCTTCTCTTGGTATTTATTTTGTTAGCTACTTGAGAGCAGCTAGGATCCTCTAGAGTGACTGCCCCACCTCCTTTTGTGTTTCTTTTCTTCATTTCCTCTCACTTCCTTCTTCCTTAAAGTAACGATGTTGTCAAGAGCCGGGAAACCATCCCTTTTTCCCTAGAAAGGCCTTCCTTTCTCTCCATTCCTTAGGTAACCCTTCCTCAAACTCCGTGTTGAGCCAGTGTTCAACACGGAGCTTGAGGAACTTCAGGCTAACTTCATCTAAGGTGCTCGTCGCCATCCCTGCCCTCAAGAAGGTGATAGTCTAGCTGTGGTGGTTTTGCACTTGGACACAGAGAGCTGCAACCCAGCCTAGACACCTAGGGTGCCTCATGTGGTCTGGGTGATGCAGGGTGCTGGGGGGTTTCAACATGATTGCTCTCAGAATCTACGCCGAACGAAGTGATCCTCCCACACACATTTCTCTGCCTGTCTTAGCAGGCTGTCACCCTCAAGGACGTGGAAATAAGTTTATTGCCAGCTCTGGTTAACCCATTTCATTAATGAGTAACCTTATTTCACTAAGAACAAAAATGAGTAAATGGGTATTCCCAAATGGATGGGTCTAAGTCTGTCAGAACAGAATACAGTCACACTTCACGCCATCCGTGCATGAAGGAGAAATCACAACAAAAGCCTTGGTGTCCAGGAAATCGCTCCTTCTTAGAGGAAAAGATTCCTGCAGAAGATCACAGAGGTGTGGAAGTGAAAGCAAGCCCAGTACTTTTATTAATAGAATCGTTACCCGGTGGAAATGGGCAGTTGCTAGTTTTTGTTTTGAAAAACTAAGCAATAAATATTGATTTAATGACTTGCTTAGTCATAGGGCCAGAGATTCAGTCTGTAAGTCATTAGCCACGGTTTCCCAAGGAGATGACAGTGCTTCATTTGTGCTTCAAGCAGTGACAAGATAGCCTTCTGTTGCTCTGTTTCCCAAATGTGTGCACCATCTCTGGTGGCTGAGCGTCCCAGCACCTGCTGAATTACCCACCATTGTCCTGCTGCAATCAGGTTGTGCAAAGCCCATTGACCCCAGGTTCTGTTTAGTAGCAGACAGGCCTTTTCTACACTGGTGTCAGTTGACACTGAATATTTTAAAATATATATTGGAGTAGTATGTCCACTACTTCTCATCTTTAATAAGAAGGGGGGCACAAATTCTCTTTATTGAAGGACATAAAAAAATTTTTCTTTCACAGATCTGATAACTAGAACACCAGAAGTCTCCCATCCCCACCCCCAGTCATCTCATGAATGATCTAAAGAAGAGAGTTGCTTATTTAGCTTTTTATGGAGATATGGCATATGACTCTTTCTAATGAATGTGCTATCAGATTGGTGACATTATAAAAATAGGTCCTTATGGGTCCTTTCTTCCTGGCAAAAAGTCAATTTTTAGTGGAGGCACCTAGCAACCGCTATAGCAGTCAGACAGATTGGTCAGGTTCAATTGGAAGCAATGGTAAGAAAAAGTGAAGGTGGACTCAAAATCTTCAGGTGGCTGGAAGTGAACTGCAGGAGGAGAAATTGGAAGGTCAAAGGAAGTCCTCAGCATAGCGGGAGAGTTCCAGGGCATGCCTGAAGAATTACTTGATGTAGGCACTAAATATCACTGAACTACTTATAAAGAGATGGAAATATAATTAAGAAAATGAACATGTATACTGTAGAGTAGAAAACCAATACTGCAAGGTTACTAGAAGGGATAAACCATTAGCTTGAAAACGTCATTGCTGTTCTCTTTGCTTGTGCTTTTCCTTCCCATGTTCCTGGTGTTTCTGATGTTCTTACACTCTCCGGTTATTTTGCATGTTTAGTTTATCTTATCCTCCATTCTTTGTCCACCTAGATGACCTGAAATGGAAAGTCTTAGGGGCCGGGATTCTGTTGTTGGGCCGTGCATAAAGGGACACCCATCAACACACATCCTGCTGATTACTATACATAATAAAATTAAAATACAGTGTCCACTGGCCCTCCTCCAAGCTTAAAGTACCTACGCGAGAAACGGGATGGCAGGGGTATCTAGAAATTAAGGAGAGACCCAAATAGATTTTATGTCTACAGTCTAGTGGTTGAGCTGTAAATTCTTCTGGATATAGTGAAGGAATAAACAGCTCCAAAGAGTCAAGTTCAGGGAGAAAGGGGTAGGAAGAGGGCATTAGCCAAACAGTAGTCAAAAGTTCTACTCAAGGTCGTATTAGGACCAGATGAATCAGGCTCTTTGGGCTCAGTTCTCAGTGTGTGTCAGCAGCAGTGACCGTGGACGTCCAAGCTGGGGTGCAGCACAGGGGCCCGGGGTCTCTAACAAAGATGAAGACTTCAGATCAGTCATTACTCCCATCAAGTCCAGAAAGTCCAGAGAGGGGACGCTCAGAGGTGCTGTGCCGGGTGGGTTTTCATCTCAGCAAGTGACACATGTTCCTGCCCCAGGGAGCAGATGGGGATCCTGTCCCCCACTCCATTGTTCTGTGGTTTCTTCCAGAATAAGCACCACTGGCTACATCTTCCCCCAGCTCCGTTTGAAGGGAAATAGTGAGTGACAGATGGCTGAGCCTTGTTGGGATGAAAGGCTCCCCCTTACCTGCTGCCCTTCCTTCAGTGGTAGGTTTATCCATGGACATGAGTACTGTGTTTAACTTTTAGCTCTCGAGGGGTTGGGAATAAAAAGATGCAATCCACACTCCTTGGGTGCCATGTTGTAAAGGCAGTCCCTTCTCCTGTAGCTCCTGAGCCCTCTGAGGCCTGAGGGCCAAGCCGCCTCACTGCAGGACTGGCAGAACAGCTGCCCTCCCAGCGGCAAAGGGTCCTGAGGATTAGCAAGTAGAAAAGAGGCCAAGAAAAGACAGGAAAGTTAGCTGCCTGACTTGCATACAGCCTCTGAGCCTCGCATTTACTGGCAGGGCTCTCTTAAAGAGTTGGGCTTTGGCCTTTGAAGAGAAGATCAACTATTAAGTTGCCAGGTGTTCCCCTGTCCTTGATGAATGCAGCCAGTATGAGGGTTGACGTTGGCTCCAGGGGGAGATACAAGTTTAATACTCCAACAATCAAGCAGCGCTATGTTTTCTTCTACACTCAGAAACATAGCAGCTTTGTGCTAGATCTCCTTGGCAAGATTTTTTTTTAATCTCCACATTCTTTGAAATCTCAGTTAAGAGGTGGCACAGCGCGAAAAGAAGCCCAAATTCAAATGGCATAGGGCTGCAGACAGGCTGTTTCCTGCAAGCAGATTTGGAGAATGAATGAAATCTCTTGTTATTGGTGCTGACCTTTAATGATGGCGTTTTAACTTACAAGTTAGTGGCTAATGACACAATTGCCAGTTAAAGCAAGGTGACCTCATTTGTTGACAACAGAGCAGATCAAAGGAGGAGAAAGGGATGAGAAAACACCAGTGATTATTCCCCCAGGGCCAGCGATGGTCAGCATCCATTTGAGCCGTGTCCTCTGAGGGGAATTTTACATCTTTTTATTCCAGCTGCCTTGAGATTAGCCAAGGTGATCATTCCAACTCATGACCATACTGAAAGGTGTCAATTGGTCCATGAGGTGGAGTCATACAAAGTAACCTTGGGGGAACCAGATTACTCCAGTTTTATGGAGATATATTGACATATAACACTATTAGTTTTAAGTTTGCAGCGTGATAATTTGATATATGTATATATTGTGAAATGATTACCAAAATAAGTTTAGTTAACAACTATCACTTCACATAATTACAATTTTTTTCTTGTTATGAGAACTTTGAAGATCTGTTCTCTTAACAACTTTCAAATATACAATGCAGTATTGTTGACTATAGTTACCATGCTCTACATAACATCCCCAGAACTTATAACTGGAAGTTTGTGTCTTTCAACCATCTTCACCCATTTCAACAACTCTGCAACCACCAGTCTGCTCACTGTATCTATGATTTGGGTTTTTTTAGATTCCACATATAAGTGAAGTCCTATAGTATTTGTCTTTTTCTCTGACTTATTTTGCTTAGCATAATGCCCTCAAGGTTCATCCATCTTGTCGCAAACTTCAGAATTTCCTTCTTTATTATGGCTGAATAATATTCCGTCATGTGTGTATCACATTTTCTTGATCCATTCATCCATTAATGGGCACTTAGTTTGTGTCCATGTCTTGGCTATTGTAAATAATACTGCACTGAACATTGGGGTGCAGGTATCTTTGCAAGATAGTGATATCATTTCCTTTGGATACATTCTCAGAAGTGGAATTGCTGGGTCATATGGTAGTTCTATGTTTGGTTTACTGAGGAGCCTCCATAGTGACTGCACCATGCTTTTGGTCTAAATTATTCATTAGCTGGTGTGGTTTAGTCATGGTGTATCAGTCGCCCTCCATCCCCTAGACCTAGTGTCCTAGCACCAACACACCCACTCTCTGGTGTTTGTCCTTCGTCGGGTTCAGGGGGAAAAGCTGCTTCAGGAGCTAGATGTCACTTTGCAGCACTGGACAGTGGAGAACAGGCCTGCGGCATTCTGGAAATGATGAAGGGACCCCGATCTCATCATGTACAGAATAGAAAACATCCCTTTGAAAGAAAAAACAACTTCTGGACAGCACATCTTACCCTTTCCTGTGGAAGACATGCTTCTTCACTCTGATTAAATTTGTGTTGATTTTCTCCATCTTCCACTGGTTTTACAGAAGTTTTAAAGCAATTATAACAAAACTAAGCCTTCATTTATTCAGCAAAGAGTTAAGTATTTGCTTCCTCTCGTCTGTGGACTATTTGAGGTACAGCAAATATAGTAGAAACCTAAACATCTCCCCACACACCCCAACACACACCTGGCCCAGTCTGCATAGAGTAAATAAGTGTAGCTCTGGCCTAACAGTGACACTGAGGGGAGGAACACAAGTTTACAACTGCTGGCCTGATCTTGGAGGGGAACCACCATATCACAGAGGGAATCTCTTTAAACCTTCGGATGACATACTTTTAGAATCTTAGTGTTACGTTAAAAAATAATAATCTGGAACAGCATGTTCTTTCTGTGTCTTTTAATATCTTTTGATATACCTATATCATTATTTTAATTAAAAGAGTCTTTCTTTAACATCTTAAATTTAGTGAACACAGAGACAAACTAAAACGAGCTCGGGGAGATATTCAGCAGTCTTCCTTTCTACTTTGCTGAATCTCTCTCCGTAATACTGTTGGCTTTTTTTTCTAGCTTAACACCACACTTTTCAAGTAAGGGAGTCTTTCCTGGAAGCCTTTTGTCTTTTTTCGAGCCAACAGGGGAAGAAAAAAATATTTATTGCCCTAGATGTATCCAGTTACTATTCAGTTGGGGAAGCAACCAATGAGCGCTTCCCAAGCAAAGCCAGCAGGTCAAGGTTTTAAGCGCCACCTAGTGATAGATGGAGCATCTGCATAACTGGTGGGCACAGGCGTTCTGCTCTATGTCAAAGTGGTGAAGAAAGAGGGAAAATTGTGGGTGTTCTCAAATCTTGGCAAGAAAAGAGTACAGTGCCCCTTATCTTTTTACTGCTTCTCCGTGTGCACTCTTAAAAGATTGCTTTTCTTAACGCATTTGTCCTCGTTCTTGCTTTGCAGGTTGACGCTGCTGTGACCCCAGAGGAGCGCCACCTCTCCAAGATGCAGCAGAATGGCTACGAAAACCCAACTTACAAGTTCTTTGAGCAGATGCAGAACTAGACCACCACCGCAGCAGCCTCTGAAGTTGGACAGCAAAACCATTGCTTCACAACCCATCGGTGTTCATTTAGAGAATAATGTGGAAAGAAACAAACCCTTCTGTTTTATTATTTACTCATTATCGCCTTTTGACAGCTGTGCTGTAACACAAGTAGATGCCTGAACTTGAATTAATATACAAATCAGTAATGTATTCTCTCTCTTCATATTTCGGTCTCTCCACTACATTATTAATGGGTTTTGTGTACTGTAAAGAATTTAGCTGTATCTAACTAGTGCATGAATATATTCCCTCCTGATTATTTATCACATAGCCCCTTAGCCAGTTGTATATTATTCTTGTGGTTTGTGACCCAGTTAAGTCCTACTTTGAAATATGCTTTAAGAATCGATGGGGGATGCTTCATGTGAACGTGGGAGTTTAGCTGCTTCTCTTGCCTAAGTATTCTTTTCCTGATCACTATGCATTTTAAAGTTAAACATTTTTATGTATTCCAAATGAGTTAGAGGATTTTTTTTTCCACAATGGCATTTTACTGTACAGATTGCTGCTTCTGCTATATTTGTTATATAGGAATTATGAGGATACACGTTTATTTCTTTGTGCCTGTTTTATGTGCACACATTAGGCATTGAGAATTGAAACTTTTTTTTGTCCACGTATCTTCGGATCTTTGATAAATAAAAGAATCCCTGTTCATTGTAAGCACTTTTACAGGTGGGGGAGGGTGGGATGGGATTGCTCTGCTGGTCTCCAATTACCAAGAATTCTCCCCAAAAATTTTCTGCAGGATGATTGTACAGGATCATTGCTTATGACCATGATAGCTTTCTACACTGTATTACATAAATAAATTAAATAAAATGATGCTGGGCAAGAGTTTTCTTTGAAGAATGACTATGGATGTTAAATATTCAAAGTAATTTTGGGTGGGGAAGAAGAGGTAGATTCAGTTTCTTTCACCCAGTCTGAAACACTTTATTTATGATACCAAAAAAAAACAAAAAATGAAAGTGGAAGGGACAAAATCAGGGAATGCGGAAGGCAAGCCTAGACAAACCCTTTGAGATTTGTCTTCAATTTGTATAAAACGGTGTTTTCATGTAAATAAATACATTATTGGAGGAGCGCCATTGTGCTGGTGTGAATGATTCCATGGTAACAACCTTCTGATCCTTGAGTCATCGGAAGACTGCTAAGAACATTCTAATGCTAGGCATCCACACCTGTGGTGTCTTAGCTGTAAGTCTGAGCAGGAAGTCGGGGCCAACAGGCAACTCCCAGTGCTAGTAAAATACTTCATAGACCTAATTCAGTTTTTACTTGGTCCAAACTATTTTGCTGCCATATCTTCGTCCTCAAGTTTGTCCCTGTCTTTGTCCATTCAGGCTACTATAATAAAATTATAAGCTACTGGGTAGCTACTGGGTTTCTCACAGTTCTGGAGGCTGGATGTCTGAGATCCGGGTGCCAGCATGGTCAGGTGAGGGCCCTCTTCCAGGTCGCAGACTTCTGTGTCCTTACGTGGAAGGGGCTAGGGCCTCTCTGGAGCCTCCTTTACAAGGGCACTAATCCCATTCATGAGGACTCCACCATCATGACCTAATCACCTCCCAAAGGCCCGACCTCCTAATGCCATCACATTGGGCATTAGGATTTCAATGTGAAGTTTGGGGGAACACAAACATACCGACAGATTGTAACAGCCCTTAATAAGATATGAAGAGAAAAGCTCTAGGGAAATAAAAGAAGACCAGCTGATAGCTATCAATAAAGCAGGATTTCTCAACTGTGGCACTTTTGATATTTTGTAGGGAGTAATTCCTTGTTTTGAACATTGTAAGATGCTCAGCAGCATTCCTGGTCTCCACCCACTTCATGCCAGTAGCACTCCCCAGTTATGATCATCAAAAATGTCTCCAGACCTTGCCAGATGTCCCTTATGGGGGGAAAATCATCCCCATTTGAGAACCTCTGCTCTATATCTATTTTAAAACAATGTCATGTGTACTGTACATGATTTTCTTTTTTTTTTTGCGATACACGGGCCTCTCATTGTTGTGGCCTCCCCCGTTGCAGAGCACAGGCTCTGGACGCGCAGGCTCAGCGGCCATGGCTCACAGGCCCAGCCGCTCCGCGGCATGTGGGATCTTCCTGGACCGGGGCACGAACCCACGTCCCCTGCATCGGCAGGCGGACTCTCAACCACTGTGCCACGAGGGAAGCCCTGTACATGATTTTTAATTGGAGAAGCCTGGTCAACTTCTATTCCAAAGGTCTAAGAACACGTTGACCCTGGTGTTTTTGCTGTGCTGTGCTTGATAACAGGAACATGAGAACCAGCCAGCACCTTTTAGCCTTAAGTAGCAACCTTTTAAACACTAAGCACAGAAAATTAATCAGAATTGTTTCATCATGTCACTATGCAGTATGAACAGACTCAATTAAAACTCATCTGACTGTGTCTTATTTTGAAGAGAACAAAATACTCAGCTCCCTCTTGCTGTTCAGGGCAATTAGACATGACTGCTATATGAAGATGCTTAACTTGACAGTTTACGTGCATAAGCAACAGTTCCATTTTGCCTGACCCAAAGAGAGGTAGCTAATGGGGGGAAATTAGTCCTAATATAACAGTAATGAAATAACAGTAATGAAATGAAACCAAACCTTCTCAAACATACGATGTTACTCCCAAGCCAGCCTTTAATGCCAGTAGTTGCAACCTTTAGCTTTGATCATTTTGAAGCTAATGAAAAGAAATTAAGTATATATATGCATATATATGTATATATATACACACACAATTATGTATACATATACTGTATATAATTATGGAGGAAAAGAATAATGCCTTATAATCTTATTCTCAAATTAAGGTATAATGAAAGAATTCTCCAGATGGTCTGGAGATTAATCCATAGATAATTTACACAAAACTAAGTGTTACAAAATAAAATTGTAGTAGTAGTTGCCCAGGCCAAATTTCAATGATTTTGAGGGAGTTTGGCCTGGCAAGCCTGATGGATGAAGAACAGAATCTCAATGTAGGTTTTTTTCTTTTTGGTTTTGGTTTTTTTTATTTTTTATTTATTTATTTTCTTTATAATAACGGGGTCTTCGTTGAGGCGTGTGGGATCTTTTCATTGGGGCGTGCAGGCTTCTCTCTAGTTGTGGTGTGCGGGTTTTGTCTCTCTCGTTGAGGCGCACGGGTTCAGTAGTTGTGGCGTGCGGGCTTAGTTGCCCCACAGCATGTGGGATCTTAGTTCCCCAACCAAGGATCAAACCCGAGTCCCCTGCATTGGAAGACAGATTCTTTACCACTGGACCACCAAGGAAATCCCTCAATATAATTTTAATTCATATGTATTTATTATGAGTGAAGTTGGAAATTCTTTCATATGTTCAATGACCATTTAATAACTCTGAATTTTCTGTTTATCTCTTTTGTTTTGGGCTTAAAGTCTACTTGGCTATCAGGATTGCAACCCCTGCTGTCTTACTGTTTCCATTTGCCCAGTAAACCTTTGCCCAAGCTTTTATTTTTAGCTTTTTCAATTGCTGCGCTTTAAGTGTGTGTCTTGTATACAGCACAGGGTTGGGTTTTTGCTATGTGAGCCAGTTTGAAAATCTTTTAAGACACAAGTTAGGCCCATTCAGTTTTATGATATGCCTGCTATGTTTGCTCTCAATTCTTTCATATCTCCTATAGTTACTGAGTGTATTATATTTACTTCTATGAGGGAAGGACTCTTAGCCTGTCGGCAGAGGGGAGTTATAGGAAGCTTTGTATTTTTATTCTAGTAGTTACTGTTACATTTATATTTTTTCCAATGCTCTTAATCCCTTTTTTCTTAACCTTTTGCTACCTGTCTTTTCTAAATGACATTCTTTGCCTCCCACTTATCTATACAACAATCAGTGGTCTTACTCTCCTTTCCCCCTTTTCTCACTCTTCTCCCATTTTTTTAATTGTGTTTGTTCTACTTTATCGGTACATAAGTGTTGACATGTTTTTTTCAGCCCATGACCTCTGCCCCCCATTTTAGTCTTAGCCCTGCAGTTGAGTATGTGGATCTCTCCATCAGTCTTTTATTCCCAGACATCTTTAGGTAGGATGGAGCTTACCCTCCAGTCAGTTCCTCAGTGGGAGCACATGGGAACAGTGTCCTGGAGTTCTAGCAGGTTCAAAACCGATTTTCTAGGACCTTGAAATTTGAAGTGCAGCTTGTTTATCGTTAAGTTTCTTGAGAAGGCTGCACCACTGTTTCCTTGCTTTGTATGTTATTTTTAGAAATCTGAGACCAAATTAAGATCATGCATTTTGCATGATCACTCCCTCCCCTACAGTGACTACACAAGTCAGGAAAGATCATAAAAATCACTGCTTTGGTTGCTGGTGGACCCCAAAGCTCTGTCTTCGGGTTTCTTTCCTATACACTCTCTCTGAGTAATCTCAGCCACCTGGAAAGTATTGGTAATACCTCACGTGCAAAGCAATAGCTTAAACCTAGACCCCTTCCCTGAGTCCCAGGCCCAGATTCCTATTTTTTGTTTTGATAACATGCATTGTGATCATAAACGCAAGGCATGTGAATTGCAGAAAATACAGAATATAGGAAGAAGAAGGATTCACTCATAATCCCACCATCCAGAGGAAAGTATTGTTAATACCTTTGCATATATGCTTTTAGTAATTTTAAATTTTGGTTGTGTTGGGTCTTCGTTTCTGTGCAAGGGCTTTCTCTAGTTGCAGCGAGTGGGGGCCACTCTTCATCACGGTGCGTGGGCCTCTCACTATCGTGGCCTCTCTTGTTGCAGAGCACAAGCTCCAGACACGCAGGCTCAGCAGCCATGGCTCACGGGCCTAGTTGCTCTGCGACATGTGGGATCCTCCCAGACCAGGGCTCGAAGCCGTGTCCCCTGCATTGGCAGGCAGATTCTCAACCACTGCGCCACCAGGGAAGCCCCGGTATTTTTTTTTTTTACTGAAGTGTAGTTGGTTTATAATATTGTGTTAATTTCTGCTGTATAGCAAAGTGACTCAGTTATACCCATGTATACATTTTTTTAAATATTCTTTTCCATTATGGTTTATCCCAGGAGATTGGATATAGTTCCCTGTGCTATACAGTAGGACCTTGTTGTTTATCCATTCTAAATGTAATAGCTTGTATCTACTAACCCCAAACTCCCAGTCCATTCCTTCCCTCTCTCCCTCCCCAGTAGAAGGGTATTTTTAATTCTTATCTCTTTAGTCTAATACCAAATTGCTTTCCAAAAAAAAGGAATTCCTACTCCCATCAGTAGAGTATGTGAGTGCCCTCTCAAAATACCACAAGACTAAGGGACTTGGGTAATGTCATGTATCACCAAGTTGAAATGAAAAAAGAGAGACTAATTTTGGCCACATCATACATACCATTTCCCTATTAGGCTGGTCACTCAGGGATAACTCTCCTGTAGAGAATTCTTGAAAGGTCCCTGAGGCCATTCTCTTATTCTCTGTCCCCTAACTCACAAGCATAAGGGCCCTATAGTAGTAAGATTTTCTGCATGTAGGAAAAATTGGAGCAGAAATCACTTATTAAATCCCTTGCTTTGATTATATATATTTACTTTGTAGAATACATTTGCAGATCAAATCAGAATATGACGCTCCACTGTGGTTATTTAAACAACAGAAGCTGTTCTCCACCTCTTCCTGCAACCAGCACATAGTGTCTCATATCTATCATCACTCAGGTTTTAATTTCCAAAGTAAATCACTTTAATTGTCAATAAGTTTTCTTAGATAACGAAGTATTCTTGGATAACGTGTTTTACACACCTCAGAGCATACTACAATTCTTAACCACCATGAACTGAGTTTTTCTGAAACTGAACTTTGTTTCTCCAAACTAGGAATCTTTCAAAGTGATCTCTAACTTCCCTCTTTTTGTTTGTGAGATGGCCACAGCTGCTTCATTTGGCTCATTCATTCATGTAAAACAGTTATTGAGTGCCTACTGTATGCACTCAGACAATGCCAGAGATGGGGGATGCAATGCTTTAAAAAAAAAGTAGTCCCACTCTTAAGTCTGCAACCATTACCACCCCAAACGATGGCTTGTACGCTAACAATTTTTACTTTGCCACAGATCAGTAATTTGGGTAGGGCCCAGTGGGAAGGCTCTGGTCTCCTCCACACAGCATCAACTGGGCAGCTCAACTGAAGGCTGGAGGATCCATTTCCAAGATGACGCATTCACATGGCTGGTGAGTTGGTGCTGGCTCTCAGCTTGGAGTTGGTCTGGGAGCCTCAGTTCCCCTCCACTGGTGCCTCTTCATACGGCCTGGGCTTCCTCATAGCATGGCGGCAGGGTTTCCAGGGTGAACGACCCAGATAGGAGGGCAGAAACTGTATTGCCTTTTATGCCCTCGTCTCTCAGAAGTTCCATGACATTGCGTCTGTCATTCCCAATTCATCAAGGCTGTCCTCTGGTCTCTCCATTTGAACATTTAACAGACGTCTCACCCTTGTTGCATTCAATGTCAAACTCCAGATATCTTGCTCCTCATTTAGCATTTCCCTTCTCAACAAATGACAACTCCATTCTCCCAGTTGCTCAGGTCAAAAGCCACTGGTTAACGATTCATCTTATTTCCTTGTCTCCTTTAAGTCTTTGATCAAATGTTATTGTTTGGATGATGTTGTGCCTGACCATGCCAGTTAAAACTACACTCCCTCCCTGCCCCCAGCATTTCCTACACCCCTTCCCACCACCATTTTTCTTCTTGGTACTGACTCATATGTTTTACTCTTTTATTTGCTATTGCCCTTGTTTCATTCCGATAGAAACTCCACAAAGGCGGGATTTTTTTGTCCGTCTTGTTCACTGATGAATCCTTAGTGCCTAGAACAGGGTCTCACATGTGATGATTGTTCAATGAGTATTTATTTTAAAAAGCCATGAATTTAGACCTACTAGAGAATGGACTTGAGGATATGGGGAGGGGGAAGGGTAAGCTGTGACAAAGCGAGAGAGTGGCATGGACATATGTACACTACCAAACGTAAAATAGACAGCTAGTGGGAAGCAGCCGCATAGCACAGGGAGATCAGCTCGGTGCCTTGTGACCACCTAGAGGGGTGGGATAGGGAGGGCGGGAGGGAGGGAGACGCAAGAGGGAAGAGATATGGGAACATATGTATATGTATAACTGATTCACTTTGTTATAAAGCAGAAACTAACACACCATTGTAAAGCAATTATACTCCAATAAAGATGTAAAAAAAAAAATGTATGAATTTGAGTTGACACACTTCGGCAACTAGCACAGAGGAAGGAGCAAGGAGGAGGAGAAATGAGAGGAAGGGGGAAAACTTACTCAAATATTATATAAAAACTAGAGAGAAACAGCAGAGCTGTATATCTTGTTTTGCTCTCTCAAGATACGCTCGGAGACTAAATAGTTTTAAGTATTATTCATAGTACGTTGGCTGGGTCTAAATAAAATGTCTATGTTTGTGTCCATTTCCTATGGTACTTTCTTCCATGTCAGAAATGGGCTGGGAGGGCCTGGCAGAGAAGATAGGCTTCTCATCAGCTTGTGTGTCAAAAAACAAGCTCCTAAATTGCTTCCATCGTTTTTATTCATTTTTCCAAACCAGAGGGTTTTATCTCCGGCCAGCAATCTTTTCACATCAAGTGATAGAGCTCCAACAATAAGAAAAGGAAAGCAATTGTTTGATGAAAATTACACCTATTATTGAAGAATTTTACTTCAGCTTAGAAGTTATGATAAAAGCTTTGGTGAATTGCACCATGAAATATAGATATTTAATAGGAGAGATGAAAACAACAAACTCAGAGAAATAGAAACACCTTGGGAGGATCCAACCAAAGGCAATATTCAGTATAGAACCTTTTTTTTTTTTCTGCTAAAATACTAACTTTGATGGACGATATAAGACAAAAAAATTAGATAAGATTTGGTACAGTATAAGACACCAGCAGGGTACAGTGCCAAATTAAGAACAGAAAAAAGGTCTTTAGAAGATAGCAGGTTCTAACATGTATATGTATAACTGTTTCAATAGAATCTTTAATAAGCTTTAGGAATTGAGGAAGCAAAACTGTGTACAAGGAAATGGGCCAAAAAAGATGAGTTACTGGAGATCACACCTAGCCAATTTCAATGGAGATTTATAAGCACATGTCTGGTCTCTCTTGGCTCATTTCAAACTTAGGTCATAAAAGGTCTGCATATATGGAAGGAGAATCTTCTTCAAGCCAAAAGATAATCCAGAAAACAGTGGACACTCAGCAGAGACATCAGCACCATACTCTGTGAGCATCCCTTGACCGAGGCCAACGTGCATGCAGGGCCTGGCCCTGGGACTCTTCTACGAGTCTCTAAAATTGTTTCCAGCTAAAGATTTTGCATATTTACCTCCAAGAGAAGAGGAGTGCATTCCACTTGATTTTATGGCTGTCTTTAAAAAATAAATGAAGAACAACAGAATTTTATATATGGCTATTATGGTGTTTTTTGTTTTGTTTTGTTAAATAAAACATCTGTGTTCTGTTACTTTTCTGTTCTGGTTTTCTGGGTTTTTTGGTTTTGGGGTTTGTTTTATTTTTGCTTTTGCTCGGTTTTCTGATGTTAGAATTTTGTCTACTGTCTATTACAGGGTAAAGAAAAAATTCCCTCTAGCTCTCTTTTGAGTGAGTAAGAGAATTCTCACTGTTTCTCCTAGGAAAACACAGGCTGCTAGGAAAAGATCACCCGCCAGAGGCATTACTCTACACAACTGCAAATGTTGGACTGCCAAGGCCAATTTCATGTTAAATCACAGCAAAATGGCATTAAATACATTATTTATTGTTTTCAAATTATGTCAGAATAAGACCAACTTCAAGTTGCTAATAAGTTAAAAAGTCATCTCTCAATAGGCCACACAGATAGGGACTGAGATAACTATCCTATATTATCTTCATGCTGTGAAATTCCCTACCCCAATCCCAATATGATTTTGTTGAGCCAAAAGAATGAGGTTTTTTTCCTAGTTTTCACTATGATGTACAGCAGAGCATACGATTGTTGAAAGGGCCAAAGAGGCCAGCTTGGGACTAAAAATCACTAATGATGGTTTACTAGAAGAAATTTTTTAAAAATTATCTGGTTCTAACCGTTTTATTGTCTAAAAGGCAAAAACTCAAGAAAAAGTAAGGAAAGAAACTACATATCGTGGTGGGATTCTCCCCCACTTTTTTAAAGGAAGAACTTTGTTGTTTCACATCGACTGAAAAAAATTGCACAACATGAGAGTTGTAAGTTAAGTTTTATTTGGGGCAAAATGAGGACTAGAGCCCAGGAGACAGCATTTCTTTTTTTTTTGCGGTACGCGGGCCTCTCACCGCTGTAGCCCCTCCCGCCATGGAGCACAGGCTCCGGACGCGCAGGCCCAGCAGCCCACAGGCCCAGCCGCTCCGCGGCACGCGGGATCCTCCCGGACCGGGGCATCTGCAGGCGAACTCCCAACCACTGCGCCACCAGGGAAGCCCCAAGGAGACAGCATTTCTGGTAGCTCTGAGAAACTGCTCTACAGAGGTAGGGGGAAAGGTCAGAATATATGTGATTTTGGTGAATGGGGAGTACATGCAATCAAGTACATATTTTTTGCAGAAGTTTCTGCTACTCTAGTAAAGGTCACTGCTAGTCAAGAGGAGTGGACATCACCATGAAGGATGTTAGTGCTTTTCTAGATATGGGGAGATACAAGAATTGGGCTCATAAAATCTTCCCCTGAAAATATCTAACTATCTGAAGACCTCTTCTGCCAGTTTTTCCCAGAGCACAGAGTGCCTCATTTCTGCTCTCCACCCCGAACTACTTTCAGGGGGTGTTGAAGGCCAGGAGCGGCAGCGGCTCAGAATTTAATCCTTGTAGAGGTAGATGGCAAGTACCAATGGCAAGAGCCAATTTGTAGGTGACACTCAGTTAAAGCTGCAGCTGCACCATGGGTCTTAGCTGCTGTGGGTCCCTGCCCTGCTGGGAGGTGCTTACCTTCTTGGTCTGGCCTTTCAGATGTCAAGACTGGAGTCTGTCATACAGAGTGAAGTAAGTCAGAAAGAGAAAAAACAAATACCGTATGCTAACACCCATATATGGAATCTAAGGAAAAAAAAAAAGGTCATGAAGAACCTAGGGGCAAGACAGGAATAAAGACACAGACCTACTAGAGAATGGACTTGAGGATATGGGGAGGGGGAAGGGTAAGCTGGGACAAAGTGAAAGAGTGGCATGGACATATATACACTACCAAATGTAAAATAGATAGCTAGTGGGAAGGAGCCACATAGCACAGGGAGATCGGCTTGGTGCTTTGTGACCACCTAGAGGGGTGGGATAGGGAGGTTGGGAGGGAGGGAGACACAAGAGGGAGGAGATATGGGGATATATGTATACGTATAGCTGATTCACTTTGTTATAAAGCAGAAACTAACACACGATTGTAAAGCAATTATACTCCAATAAAGATGTTAAAAAAAAAAAAAAAGACTGGAAGGGCTTGGTTCTCAGCAGTTATCTAGAAGGTCAGAGGCAAAGCCACAGTGGCAGACAGCCTAACGCCTGTGCTTTCCTAGGAGAAGCAATGAGAATTCTCTCATTCACTCAAAAGAGGGCTTGAGGGAGTTTTTTCTTTACCCTGTAATAAACAGTAGACAAAACTCTAACATCAGAAAACTTTGAGGAAAAGAAAAAAAAAACCCCACAGAACAAAAAAGTAACAGAACACAGATGTTTTATTTAAAAAAAAAAAAGCACAATAGCCATATATAAAAGAACCCAGAATTAAAGTCCAAAACAGTTCATTCCATTATGATGCAAACTGCTCTGACACCAGTAGTCTCATTATATCTACATTTTATTAAACTAATTTCAATGCTATCACTGAGTCATCTGACCATTCATTTTTTATTGCTTATGCTAATGGATTTTGTGGGTGGTGGATTAGTCGCATTTTAATGTCCAGCGGCAAAAGATGAAAATATTTCAATGACAGTAATGGATGGAAAAGCATCCTGCTGCTAGCTTCAGACACAGAATTACATGATTTTTTGTTTTAATGTATGTTGCCTTTGCTGGTTTAATCACTTTGACAATAACAGACCTCAGTTGCACAGAGACTTTTCCCAAACAATCCAATGTCTCTTGAATAATATTTTTCTCTGTACCATCCCCTAAATCTTTCCTAAAATTCCCTAAAAATTACAGAGAAGTCTGGCAAATATATATGGTTCACTGCACATAAATCTATTTAACTTTCATATATGAGTGGATTCACTTGAAGGAAAGAAAATAACATAACACTGATCAAAATAATTCTTGGTTAAAAGTGGCAAAAGTTTGAGGGGAATAGAATGAAAATTCTGGGCTTACAGACCAGCCAAGGCTGGAGAATATTTTCTCTGGCTGCCCAGCAGGTAAGTCTCCCCACCTTAGTGTGATAAAATATTGGATCTTACCCACAACCAGTATAATGTTTCCTGTAGTGGAAAGAAAGGAAAGCTTGGCAGGCACAATGGCCTGGGTAGATCTTGTCTTTTCTCTCCCTGTGGCGGAGTGGAGTCTTCAGAAAGCAACGCAAATGCTGTAGACCTTCCAGAAGTTAATGAAGTAATTATCCGTTCTCAACTACCAGCGCGGAGCCCTTTCAGATTAAATTCCGCTGGGCCAGAGGCTCAGACTGCCCCTGACATACAGAACCCAGCTATTTCTAATCATTTCACTGGCTGTGAGTGTCCAATGGGTATTTAAACAACCGGACAACAGACCGCAAAGGGTTTCTCTCCTTTTTTTTTTTTTGGAGTGAGGAGGGAGCAGTATGGTAAAGTAAGTAGAGAGAGCTTAGAGACACCATAAGTGACTCTTGTAAATAAATCTTTTCCACCCTGAATAGCAAACTGATCCATGAACTTTTCACCTTCGGCTTTTTCCTTCATTTCTTCAGTCAATAAAATCAAGGCATTTTCTGCCAACAAACCTCTGTAAGCAAGAAAGTTCAACACAAAACTTCTAATGGATTTTTCTTGTACTCCCTAGGGAAGAACATCCCAGGAAGGATTTGTCTATTGTCGTGAAGAACACGAAACCACTCCTGTGTGTTTGCCACTGATTTGGGAGACGACAGGGATGGATGGCACTGACCCCAAACCAACAGCTCCCTGTAAGATGCCACACTCACACACACACACACACACACACACGCACGCACACACAGCAAAACAAAGCTGGAGACATACACTGACAAGAACCCATGAGCTAGAAATGAGACACTTCATATGAATCTTCTTGGACTTTTTTTATAAAGAAATATTTATATTTCTCTTTGCCTTCCATTTGAAATAGTCACCATATCTAAGCATTGTGAAAATCACTATAACAAACCAGAGGCTAGAGTTTGGAACCACCTTGAAATAAATATCCAAGCTGAACATATTATCTCCATTATATAATGTATGTTATAATGTATAATGTAATGTATACATATATATGTATATATAATGTACATGTAATGTATATATAATATACATATATACTCTCCATTTTATATATATATATATATATATGGTTTTTTTAAATAAAGGAATGGTATTAACTAAAAAGGAGCTATACCTCTTATTAAGTAGAGCATATGCATGGGCATGTGATAGATTTAGGTGATTCATATAAGCCCCCATGAGAAGATTTTGAGAGTTCTTAATACAGAAACAACAAGCCAAGATTCTGAGCTCCAGGCTAAAACAGTGGCATTCTACATCACGGAGGCCCATGCTAATGAGAAGGTAGAATCCAGCTAAAAGAAGCACAGGGTTAGAGAATGAGTCTATTTCCCAGGACTGCCTATTATATGTGGATCCCTCTCCAAAATTTGGTTTTACCTTTTCTGAGGTGGCAAAGTGTAAATCTAATGCAATGAGAAAGAAAAGAGTAACAATGGCACCATCAGCTAGGACACGTTATTTTAAATTTGAAAGAGCACTATATTCCTGATTTTTATAATTGTGCTAGGATTACATGTAAGATGTTAGCATTAGGGGAAGCTGGATGAAGGGTATACGGAGTGTTCTTTCTTATTTTTGCAACTTTCTGTAAGCCTAAAATTATTTCAAGGTAAAAGATTTTTTAAAAACCAGTATTATATGATACAAGATTTTTTAAAAGAAGTTAGTAGGGGTGTATCGAAGTCCAGAGTCTTTATGAGCTGGTCTCTCTTTTGGATGATTATCATAATAAACCTTGTGGACACTATTTATAAAAAGTTAAATACTCTTATGGAGATGCAATAGCTATTGCCAATGAAAACCTCAAAGTGTCCCAGTTTGAATCAATTTAAACTGAAATGACACAAAACATAAAGTAAGAAAGAAGCAGTTGATGGAGAACAACGAAATTTACCAGATAACCCAGAGACTGAGAAAGAAAAGTTAGATTCACTGTTAGCATGTATTTTATTAGCAGCTTGTAAGAGTAAATTAATTTGGCAAAAATGGAAGGAAATAGACATCTTTGGTTCCCTGTACTTTACACAACTAAAAAAAAGTTGCTTTCCATCTGGTTCTATTGATACAAGAATGAAATCACTAGCCACTGCAGTCGACCTTCAACACAACCTGAAAGGAGTTCAGGGCGGAGCTCAGGAATGAAGCACTCTGTACTCTGGGAAAACTGGCAGAACAGGCCTTCAGAGTGTTAGATATTTCAAGAGAAAATTTTATGAACCCCAATTCTTGCATCTTCCCATACTTAGAAAAGCACTAGAACCGTTAACTAAGATGTCTGTTCCTCACGACTCGCAGCAGTCTTCTAGAGGTGTACTTGATTGCATTACCCCCTTCGCTAAAATCATATATACGGACCTGCCCCCCTTATCTCTTTGGAACAGTTTCTCAGCACTGAGAGGCTGTCTCCTGGGCTATAGCCCTCAGTAAGACAATGAATAAACTTGACTCACAGCTTTTACGTTGTGCGTTTTTTTTTAAGTCCACACTTTTTACATGCTCTTTGTAATATGCTTCTTAACAGTTTGCTTACTTTTAACTACCCCTTCATTTCCCCTCAACACACTAATTTTGAACTTTCATTAATGTCTACAGCATGGCAATAACATTAAACAATTTGCATGGAGTACTTTAACATAAACTTTTTAATTTTCTATACTACTAATCTTTTATCATCTCTACTATTGTATCTTTTATCCTTTGATTTTTAAAATAAAAAAATCAATAAATTGTATTTGTTAAGAAAACAAATACATTTTATTCTAAATACTCTTATACAGACATACCATATATCTTGGCATTCTCAATTATTCCCTAATTATTAAAATTTATAACTAACCCTAAATGCATGTTCCGTTGCCCAAAACTGTGGCACCAAAACTCATCTGGGAACCAGAAAAGAAGTGGAGGCAGAAGTTGGAGAGAAAAGCAAAAATTTTCTTTTATAGCATTTCCAAATCCTTGAACAGCGGAGGGATCATTACATTCTTGTTGACACCTTTGCAGGTAATATACAAATAAATGGATGAATGAGTGAAATTTCAAAAGGTTTGCCACGTGAATGGAAAATGTTGCCTGCCATATCAGTAAACAAAGAATGTCACAGCCATCAAACCAGTACAGCCGTCCCTACAGTGATCCCTGAAGGAACTCAGGATGAGAAAGAAGTGGGTACTGGCCATAGATAGCTAAGGTGCATATCAAAGGAATGATTTCAGTGAGCCCAGACTCTTGCATCTTCCCATAGGTAGAAAAGCAGTACATTCCTTAACTGATATACATGGTTTTCTTTAATGAACAGTAATATTTTGATGTTTTGATTACCTACCTGGTCATTGTTGCAAACACTCCTATCTATCCTGGCTCCTCCATGACCTCTTTGGAGCTGTCCCTCAGAGCTATCTGAGAAGCTGTCTCCCGGGCTTGAAGTCCTCAGAAAGTCTGCCAAATAAAACATAATTCTCAACTTTTAGGTTGTGCTTTTTTTTTTTCAGTCGACAGCCACAAGGAGGCACTCTGAGGGCCATGGGAAAGGGAAGGGCTGACTGAACTGCTTAGCCTTGTCCAAACTTGCAGAAAAGTGACAAATGAGCAAGTAATTGTAAAGGAAAAAAATACAGATTTTCTTAAACATGAGCCAATGAATGAATGAAAAGCGGAGAAACTGCCAATTAGCCAAATATTTGCAAAATGAGAGTTTCCAGCTATTTGAATATTCTGCTTAACCGACCTTAATCAGATTTGGATCACCCATTTAAAAAAAAAAAAAAAGGCAATCAACAACATTTGATTCTTATTGAATAAAATCTGGTCTTTGTTTAGTTATTTAATAGAACAGTGAGATCTTACAATGCTTTTGTGTGATTTGTTCCTTTATTTAACACATTTATTGAGGACCTACTATGTTCCAGGTACTGGGGAGAGAGCAGTGAACAAAACTGACAAAACGCCTGCCCTTGTGGACTTTACATTCCAGTGTTAGAATGGTAAATATCAGTTATCACACAGATGCTCAGAGAGGTGGCTCTAAATATCTTTTAGTTCATGGGCTACTTGAGAATGTGTTGGAAACTGTAGGCCTTCTCTCTTTAAAAAAAAAATAAATAAATAAAAAGAAAGAAACATGTATGAACATATATATACGATTCAGTTTATTTCAATATCAACTGTGACTATTGTTGCCACGACCTCTGAGATTTCAGAGATTTTGCTCTGTTTTTTGAACCTATAATTCATTGATTTATTAGAACAAGAGACAGACAGATAAAAATTGGGCTATGTTTGCTAATTCCAGGTTATTTCAAAGAACCACTGAGCTGTCTTCTGGAATGCTAATGTTTAACGTATGATTTATAAAGACAGAAACCCACTGGCCTTTGTTTTCTTTGAGTCATATTGTTGAATCATTCTGTATATTCCATTGACTGTCCATGCCTTGGCATATTAAACTGGGTTAAGTTCCATTCTAATAAACCAAGTCATGCTTTTTAGCAGAAAACAATTACGAATTGCCCTGAGAGAACGCTGGCTTCAGCCAGAAGAAAAAGCATCATTAAGTTATTTAGCTTTCGGGAGAGCCACATTTAGAAGGCCTATCTTGGGGTTACTAGATATGTCATTTTTAGCATAAGAAATTAGGGCAGGCAACATTCAGATGAAAGGATAACAAACATACTTGGTTGCTGAGTTGTTTTGTCACGAAAGTAGGCACTCAGATTTCCTTAACCCAGGCAGAAGAAATTTATTTACCACTAAATCAAATTTATTCACCACTAAAAAGTCATTTACATTTTAAAGTAATGTAAAGAAAAGCTGATGATCCAGAAAGACCACGTAACTTAGTTCTGAGTCAGGTTCCCTTGAGAACACAGGTCAATCCCAGGTGCCAAGGGGAGGTGGAGGGAGGAGGTGAAGAGGGTGAAGATCATCAAAGACTAAGCTATTGGATTTTAGACTAGTCCACATCCCCTTTTACTACACTAATTGCAAGCAAGTATTCTGTCGTGCTCAAAAAACAAAGCCATTGCAAAAAAGCTAACCATCTCAATCTCAATTTCTCAGGGGGGTCACTAACATAAAAGCTACTGCTACTTAGGTCAAGTTTGTTTGTTTTGCGGTACACGGGCCTCTCACTGTTGTGGCCTCTCCCGTTGCAGAGCTCCGGCCGCGGCTCACGGGCTCAGCCGCTCCACGGCATGTGGGATCTTCCTGGACCGGGGCACGAACCCGTGTCCCCTGTATCGGCAGGCAGACTCTCAACCACTGCGCCACCAGGGAAGCCCGATGGAATGTTTCTGAGTCCCCGCAGTTCTGCCTGGCACTAGCTTGTGAGCAGGTGACTCCTGATCTTCAACTTCCTGCCTCTAATGGCCCCAGCAGACATTCTGTGCTTCTGCCCCAGTCACCTCTCTGCCTCTTTCTCAGAAAAGTCCTGGGAGTATAGCTATCTTACTTGAGAGTTACAGAACCTGCAACCAAAAAATAGGACTTAATCAAGGTCACCCAGCAGGGATCGCAATTGGGCTTTCTGCCTCTCCCCCACTGGCTCATTACTCACTAACCCCTCAGGGGAAATGTAGAATGTAAATCAGAAATGCCCATCACCTAGAGTCCACTAAGTGTGTGAAGGTTAAGTTTAGTCAGGCAGGTGATTTATACTTGCTTATATCCTTTAAAACCAACCTCTACGGAGAATGAAGAAAGCTTTCAGCTAGGATGACAAGGAAGGAAATCAAGTATTTTAAAAGCTCTGTTGCTGTTCTTCTCCAAGTATGAAAATATCATTCGTTTAAAAAGTCTGTATGGGCTTCCCTGGTAGCGCAGTGGTTGAGGGTCTGCCTGCCGATGCAGGGGACACGGGTTCGTGCCCGGTCCGGGAAGATCCCACATGCCGCAGAGCGGCTGGGCCCGTGAGCCTTGGCCGCTGAGCCTGCGCATCCGGAGCCTGTGCTCCGCAACGGGAGAGGCCACGACAGTGAGAGGTCCGCGTACCACAAAAAAACAAACAAAAAAACATTCTGTCTTTTCCAACATGGGATGTGGTAAGTAAAAGACTGTTGAAAAAAAAGAAAGTTCTGTAGTCGAGGTCTACGTAAATTCCAGTTATGGCTTATCATTGTGAAAGTGAAATATAAATTATAAACCTAGCAAGTGTAACATTGTTTTTCAAAATAAAGTTATCCATCTTGATTTGAAACAGGAAAAAACATGAATTTTTATGGCTGTATTGGTTTAAAAGACCGTTTTTACAACAGCACTGCAGACATGATTCTACGTTGCAGGTACTGTCCTAGGCATTGCAGCATGTTTAGCAGCATTCCTGGTCTCCACTCACTAGATGCTAATAGCACCCCTTCCCCAGTCCAGAGAATCAAAATGTCTCCATACGTTGAAAAATGTGCCCTGAAGGGCAGAATCACACCTGGTTGAAACCACTGTTGTTTTTGGCTGTTTTTTTTTTTTTTTTTTTTTTTAAGATAAGGAGCCACTTAAAAGCACCTTTAGTTTTTGCATGAAACTCTCAGGTCCAAATTTTTGATGCTTTGACTTAGCTCATGGAGAAAATCTAAAACTTCTCATTTGAGGGCCTATCACTTTAAGAGAGCCTTCCAAAAGTCTGTGAATATGTTAATTGCACCAGGCTTGAAGGTTTGGAGAGGGAGGGCAGAGATTATGTGTTTCCTATTTGTGCTACTTACCAGTTCCTGGCATGGTGTTAGCATTATAGTATGCTCTGGTAAGTACTTTAATGGATGGATGGATGGATGGATGGACGAATGAATAGATGAATGAAAAAGTGAAATAAGAAAGAAATCAACGTAGGGAGGTACGGATTTATTTTCTTTGGTTGTCTTTACCTACACTACACCAGGGTACGCAAAGAGCATCTTAGTGATGAAGGAAGGTTAAAGTGCTTACTCTAAAAGAAAATCCCAGTGAGCTTCTGAAGTTGTAATTTAAAGGGCCAGGAACACACTGTGTTACTTCGGGTCTCTCATCCATTCTGCAATAAATAATGCTGCCAGGTTAAGAATTAAATTAGGGACTTCCCTGGTGGCACAGCGGTTAAGAATCCGCCTGCCAATGCAGGGGACACGGGTTCGATCCCTGGTCCAGGAAGATCCCACATGCCGCGGAGCAACTAAGCCTGTGCACCACAACTACTGAGCCTGTGCCCTAGAGCCCGCGAGCCACTACTACTGAAGCCCGTGTGCCTAGAGCCTGTGCTCCGCAACAAGAGAAGCGACCACAATGAGAAGCCCACGCACCGCAGCAAAGAGTAGTCCCCGCTCGCCACAGCTAGAGAAAGCCTGAGCACAGCTACGAAGACCCAACACAGCCAAAAATAAAAATTAATTAATTAATTAAAAAAAAGAAGAAGAATTAAATCAGCCATGGCCCTCGTCAGGGAAAGTAATGCACATTTAGGGGTACATAAATACACCAAGGTGTTAGAGTCTCTTCCACCATTTGTATTACTCTGTTTCTTCCCTCCACCGTTCGGGGAAAAGCTGCTTGAAGTGGGTCAGCAGATAGTATGATGAAGATGCAAGCTTCTCAGGGCAAGCTCTCAGTTCAAACTACATCTGAGGTTCCAGGCCTGCCTGAGGTCTATAAATGCAAATTCCTTTTCCACAGCAGTAATTTAATATGCCATCTTCTATTGTGGTTGGCCAAGTTTGTCTAAATTACCCCTTCTGTGACTCTGAAACTTGACCTTGTGGATTTGTTTTTGGAAAATTCTTTTTGTAGTCTGAAATCAGTCAGTTTCCACTTTGAAGATCTCATCTTTAGGCTATATAAATAAACAAAGTTCTGACATGATACCCCCAGTCTCAGTGGGCTCTGACTTTTCTAAAAGAACAAAACTGGGGCCTGTAGAAGGCTGGGGATGGACAGTTCCTAATGTTTCAATTTTGTGGGAGGTATTTTTATTGCTATAGAAGTGAGCAGAATATCCCCACTGGCCCCTTCATTAATAAGTCTGGCTAACACCCCATCTCTGCTGTGAGGAAAATGACGTGTTCATAATGCATTTATGACAGGACTAGTTGGCTCCCATAGATAAATGTCGCATAGGGATCTTCTACTTCCTAGAAATCACTGTCTTCCTAACTCCGGGGAGAGGTTATTCCTGACTTTTAAATGGCACTCTCTACTCAGCAGGCCAAGCAAAGAAGAGGAGTTAATTACCCCTTTTAGGGATCAGACTTGAGCACCGAGACTGAGATGGCAAAAAAAGGAAGAAAGCTTTTAGAGCATTGGGAACGTTAAAAACAAACAAACAAAAAAATTAAACATCTAATAGTTGTCAACGAGAAAGAATTTTTCCTCTACCCTTCTAGGTTTTTCTGGCTGGTCTAAGAATTAAATTAACATGATACAGATTAACAGAAGAAAAACAAACAAAAGTTTAATAACATGTATACATGGGAGAGACCCAGGAAAACTGAGTATCTTGCCAGAATGACTGAACCCTCACCTTAAATACAATTGTATGCTAAAGACAAATGAGCACGTTGGAGTAGTGGTTTGGGACCTGAAGGGGAGGAAAGCAATTCACATGGAGAGGAAAAAGCAAATGTTTGGTAAACAAGTGTTCGCTGGGCCATGCAAAGACAACTGACACAGAGAGGAATTTTAACAAACAAATTTGCTAGGTTCCTCCCTGTCTACACACCTAGTTCATATTATAGTTATCTAACAGGTTTTCTATCCACATTCTTTTAGGCAGTTAGGGGGAAGGTCAAAGGTTCTTCCTGAGTCTGTTGGGACTTAAAAATAATCAGCCTCAGAGGGAGGGGGTATATGTATATGTATAGCTGATTCACCTTGTTATAAAGCAGAAACTAACGCACAACTGTAAAGCAATTATACTCCAATAAAGATGTTAAAAAAAAAAAATCAGCCTCTGGGAATTCCCTGGTGGTCCAGTGGTTAGGACTTGGCACTTTCACTGCCAAGGGCCCTGGTCGATCCTTGGTTGGGCAACTAAGATCCCGCAAGCCATACGGCCAAAAACAAAACAGAGAAAAAAAATAATCAGCCTCAATTAATCTTCGCACCAAAGAGACACATTTTGGGGTGGCAAATTTTGCTCCCCTTCATAATGTTGCCTCCCACCACTGTGCAGAAGCCCAGCATCTCATCACCCACCTATGTCTCCCACTCTTTTTGTGCATAGTGCCCCAAAGCTCAAAAATGAATAAGACCAGGAGATCAGCCCTTGATCCTCAAAGATTTAAAATTCAGAAGTGCAGTGGCAGAGAAATAAGAAATATGCACAAATAACAACAAGACAAGGCAGAATGTGATGGCATGAATGCCCAAACGGCTCTAAGATCCAACAGAATGAGAAAACATATTCATTTTGTGGGGGATGAAGAATGACTTCATGACATGTGAACGGATCTTGAAGAATGGATTGAATTTGGACAGGAAGAGATGAATGTATGTGGAGGAGAGGGAGAACTGGATTTCATGTGATGCAGAAAGTGAGCAAAGTACAAATGTGGAAAAGTGCTCAGAAGGGAGAAAGAGAACAGGAAGAAGTCATTTCATACTTGGAGGCTGCATCATTCAGGGTACATTCAGGAAAGATAAATCACATCAGCTATTTTAACAGAGAGAAGTTAATATAAAGAATAGCTAACTGGGCTTCCCTGGTGGCGCAGTGGTTGAGAGTCCGCTTGCGGATGCAGGCGACACGGGTTTGTGCCCCGGTCCGGGAAGATCCCACATGCCGCAGGGCGGCTGGGCCCGTGAGCCATGGCCGCTGAGCCTGCGCGTCCGGAGCCTGTGCTCCGCATCGGGAGGGGCCACAGCAGTGAGAGGCCCGCGTACTGCAAAAAAAAAAAAAAAATAGCTAACTAACATAAAATTCTGAACCAGATAAGTGAAAAAGTAGTATTAGTCATATTCAGTATGAACCATATTGAAGCCTGAGGCAAAAGGAAAGGAAAACTTGTGCACCCCAATATACATGCTTTTATGTATTTTCTAAATGGTGAATTTTTCCAGAACATTAAAGTAGCTTGAAAAAATAATGAAAAATTGAAAAGTTGGTGTATTAAAATTCACAATATTATTTTAAATTTAAATGCTGTTTTTATACTCAGACCTAATTTATTACAATTTCATATCAGCTTGGGCTAATTCAAAATTATCCTTTGGACAGGAGAAATGGTCAAACATGGTAATTCTCTCAATAAAAATTGAAATAAGCGGACTTCCCTGGTGGCGCAGTGGTTAAGAATCCACCTGCCAATGCAGGGGACACAGCTTTGAGCCCTGGTCTGGGAAGATCCCACATGCCACGGAGCAACTAAGCCCATGCATCACAACTACTGAGCCTGCGCTCTAGAGCCCGCGAGCCACAACTACTGAAGCCCACACGCCTAGAGCAGGTGCTCCATAACAAAAGAAGCCACCACGATGAGATGCCCGCACACCACTACAAAGAGTAGCCCCCGCTAGCCGCAACTGGAGAAAGCCCGCGTGCAGCAATGAAGACCCAACCCAGCCAAAAATAAATAAATAAAATAAATAATTTTTTTAATTGAAATAAGCAAAAAGGTATATTTTAAAGATACTATTGATGAGTTTGTGTCTATTAAAGCCAGTGGAGCACATTTTTTCCTTTAGCCTCAGGCTCTAAGATGCCTCGGCACGACATTGATCTCTAAAATTTTGATATTTTGTTCATCATGGTTTGTACATTTAATTTTGATTTTTGAAAAGTATTGCATTCAAATATAGTTTACCTAGATTCCTGAGAATTTTGATGCCCCCTTGAATTCTATGCCTGAGGCAGCTGACTCACTGACCTCACCCTGGTCTCTGCCCTGTGAAAATGTAGAAGAGAACTCTAATCGCCATATGATCCTGTAATCCCACTCCTTGGCATATATCCAGACAAAACTATAATTCAAAAAGATACATGCACCCCTATGTTCATAGCAGTACTATTTACAATAGCCAAAACATGGAAGCAACCTAAATGTCCATTGACGGATGAATGGATAAAGAAGATGTGGTACATATATACAATGGAATACTAGTCAGCCATAAAAAAGAATGAAATAGTGCCACTTGCAGCAACATGGATGGACTAGAGATTATCATACTAAGTGAAGAAAGTCAGACAGAGAAAGACAAATACCATATGATATCATTTATATGTGGAATCTAAAATATGACACAAATGAACTTATTTATGAAACAGAAACAGACTCACAGACTTAAAGAAGAGACTTGTGGTTGCCAAGGGGGAGAGGGAGTGAGGGAGGGATGGATTGGAGGTTTGAGAATAGCAGGTTCAAACTATTGTATATAGAATGGATAAACAACAAGGTCCTACTGTATAGCACAGAGAACTATATTCAATATCCTATAATAAACCATAATGGAAAAGAATATGAAATACATATATGTGTATAACTGAATCACTTTGCTGTACAACAGAAATTAAACACAGCATTGTAAATCAACTATATTTCAATAAAAAATAAATTAAAAGAAAAAGAGAACTCTAAGTTATCACAGCTAGGTGACTGAGTGTTGCTGGCTCCTAGGAGCAGACAGCCTGAGGGAAGCACCCAGAAAACAAACAGGGAGAATCAGTCCCTTCTTCCTCCTCCAGCCCTTCAGTCTCCCTCTCCCATCCCCTAGAGGAAGAGTCTAACAGGGAGCCTGCAGGCAAAGCAGAGTCCTGGTCCAGCATCACAAAGCCAACTACAGAAGAGTGAGTTGGGAGCTAAAAGAAATAGCCAAATAACTGGCACATGAATGATTTCCCTTGAGTTGGATCTTGAAGGATAAGTAAGATAAGATAATAATCATTTTTCGAGCACCATGCTAAGCTCTTTACAATGTCACACAATACACAAAAGTGTCCTAAATCCAAACCTAGTTCAATGTCATCCCAAAGCCTCTGCTCTAAATCACTATGCCATAGATGAAGAAGGAGAGGACATTTCAGGCAAAGGAAAACAGAACAGAGCAAGGCAAAGGGTTGAAAAATAACATGACGTATGATGGAAACAAATGGTCCAGTTATAGAACATCTCTTATGTGCCAGACACCTTACAGAATGTTTTATTTAAAATATTTTATTTGGGGAACTTCCCTGGGGGTCCAGTGGTAAACAATCCGCCTTCCAATGCAGGGGACACGGGTTCCATTCCTGGTCGGGAAACTAAGATCCCACACGCTGCGGGGCAACTAAGCCCGCATGCCACAACTACTGAGCCCGCGTGCCTCAATGAGAGAGCCCGCATGCCACAAACTACAGAGCCCAGGCACCACAACTAGAGAGAGAAAACCCACACGCCACAACTAGAGAGAAGCCCGCAGCCGCAATGAGGGCCCGACGCAGCCAAAAAAAAGAAAAAGAAAATTGTAGTTTTTACTTGTATGTGCTCTTTTTAGTCCCATTTTACAGATGGGAAACTAAATTATAGAACATTAGTTAAATTTACCCAGGGTCACTCAGCTCATAGATGAAGCAACCAGAATACAACTTCAACTCCAGAGCCCTTGCTCTTACTCACTAGCCATACTGCCCTGACAGAACATAAAATGATCATGAGGCCAAAGATATGATAGAGTCAGGTCATGGAGGTCATCCAAAGGTGCAGGACTCAATTCTCTGTAGTAGGGGGCCTGCTAAAGCGTTTTAAATGGCATTAGTTTTGTGTTTTGTATGGATCACAATGGTCTGAGCCCAGTTTGGAGGATGGATTTTAAATATACAAACAGGAATTGGAGAAACCAATTAAGAAACTATTGCAATGATTCAATGAGTAGAGCTCTGATGGAGTTGAGAATAGGGAACATATTTAAGAGACTAGAGATATTTATAACACTAATGATTGGATATGGATGATAATGAACAGGAAAGATTAACAGAATACCAGGGTTTGGGGGGATGGCCAGTAGGTTAGCATGTCATCCACTGATAGAAATATTATTCTGGTGAAGTAGATTAGTTACTTTCAACATTTGAGTTTTCTGGAGCTTTGAGCATATGTAGAAGTATAAGGTAAGCCAAATCTGTATTTTCTTGGTTACTGAATACCAGCGAAGGAATTTTAATTTTACTGGAAACCAAAATCTCAAAAAAAAGTTTTTAATAATATGCTATGACCATAATTGCACGGAAAGAACCGCAGATTTGCTCTTCCTTTGGTAGAAACTCATGTGGTATCTCAGGCTTCTAAAATCTCTAACATGTTCCTTAAAAGAAATGTATCTTCAGACCAGTTTTAAATATGTTCCAACACACATATCTCCTAAACTAATGAGCATCAAGCTACTAAGATCCTCACTAGAGCTGCAAAGGGTCTGATATTTACCCCACTTTCCAGCCAAGTTATCCTGCCACAATTTCACAGATGCAAGCAATAGACCCAAGAGTCCTGGGTCAGAGACAAAGGACTACTACACAGAGCAATGGCAGTAGCCATTGCATTTGCATCAGTATCAGCATTTGCATCAGTTCCTGGAGACCCAGTTCCCACAAGACAATGTGAAGAGAGCCAGGTGGTACCTATATAAGCCACAGAGTGTGTTAAAGAAGAACCCCAAACAAAGGAAACCCATATATTTTACAACGAGCATTAAGCAAACCTTCCCTTAAAGGAAGATACTATCTTTAGCTTCCAAGACAAATATTTTTGAAAAGATAGCCTGGAACAAAGGCAGCTCTGCTCACAAGACATGTAGAAATGTGAGAGATCTATGAAGATTTGTCTCCCAACAATTCAATGTTTTTATAATTTTCAGGTGACTTTATAGAACTCTTGGCTTTGGCTTGGCAAGCGCACAACACAAAGGTTTTAAAAGCATGCAACATAAGGAGAAAGAATTAATGTGGCTCAACAAATAGAATGTGTAGTAATAGCTAAAATAAGCCAACTAGCTAGATCAAACTCACTGGGAAATAGAGGGGCAATCACAAATACAGATTCCAACAACCAGTTTTGCAGTGCTTTGGGAAGTGAGAAACAGGGGGCCAAGAACAGGCTGAAAAACAGATGCTACTTATGTCTAGGAGAAAGAACAAAAGAATTTAGAGGGCAGTTCACTTGCTTGTTGGGGCAGACATTTGCAGTTCCGTCTGCAGCAGAAGAATATACCAGAAATTGGAGACCAGTGATTCATATCCTGGCTGCAAAGATACTGCACTAAGGAGTTGGGGATTAGAATGGGTTTTAATGAGAGATAATAATCCAAATTTGTATTCGCATTTGACGGTCTGAAAGGATTTTTACATGTATCATCTTATATGCTTTCAATCAGCCAGGGATCAGCATAATAAGAGAAAACAAGAGGCTCCCAGGGAGCTGAGAGAGAAAGGAAGTTCCTCTTTCTCCTCTGCTTAGAAAGCCACAAACTTGTGCTGGGAATGATGTTGCCAGGCAACCACCAACTTCTATAAGCTTTGAGACTAGATGTTCTTACTCTCTAGTAGAATGAAATATCAGATTGAAGGCACAGGAGAGAGAAGAATGATTTGCTTGTTGATGGTGGTGAACTTGCCTGCATCCTGAGGGTCATTGCTCACTGGGTCAGCTCCAAGGAAAGTCACGGGTCCAAGACAGGCCTTACACATAACAAATTTTAGAGGGTTTTTTTTTTTTTAAGCTTATCTAAACAGCTGAAAACATTATTTTGCCTTTCAGAAATTATCAACCAATCAAACATAATTACAGCATGCCTCTGGAGAAACTTGCGTGGCAACGTTGAAGTGATACAAGATAAAAGAGTTCAGCTTCCTTTCATGCTGCCCAAGTTTTTTTTTATTACAGTAGAGAAGAACAGGGAGAGAGAGAAAACAAAACGTCAAATCCCCCTGGTCCATGGATTATTTAAGAAAATAAGAAGAGTGAATATTAAAGCAACGCAGATCTCCATCCACAAATACTAAATTTAGCCCAGTTACATGTTTGGGTTTTTTTTCCCAGTAATATTCAGCATCATGTATGCAGGCAAGGAAAAAGGGAATGGTTTTCTAGGGCTGTAGCTTTATGAACTTGGCTGTACTGGATGGAGAGGGGAATAAGTCATTTGAGTGTAGATTCAAAAAAGTGATTACAATGATGAATTCAAACATATAAGCTGGTAAGGAGGAAAGTGAAACCAAGAAGTGATAAAAAGAGAGTCAGTGAATTAAAAGATCCAAATGTTATATAGGAAAATTGGTCACAGTGTTTTGCATTTCTTTCTATCAAGAGGTGGAATTTATTTTCTAACTCCTTAAATCTGAGGTAGCGTTATGACTTGCTTTGATCCAGAGAGTGTGGCAGACGTGAGGAACAAGTGAGTTCCAAGCCTAGACCTCAAGAGCTTTGAATGCTTCTTCTTGTTTTGCTTTTGGAACTCTTCAAATTACACATGAACAAGCCCAAGCTAGCCCATTGCTGGAGGAGAGACCACATGGAGAGAGACTTCAGTTATCCCAGTAGCCCCAGTCTTCCCTGTTGAGACCATAATAAATCAGCCAGCATAGTCATCACAGCTGCTGACCACAGATGCATGAGAAAGTATAGGCAAGAGGTCATCTGGGCCCGGCCAAGAACTGAAGAACTTCCCAGCTGAACCCAGCCCAGGCTGTCAGCATAGAGAATCATGAGCTGGATAACAGGCTCTTGTTCAAATCCACTAAGTTTTGGAATAGTTGGTTACGTAGCGAAAACTAACTTTTACATCCTAATGAGAGAAAATAATTGTTTCCATGGGGTATTTTAAGCAAGTGAGCTAGAAATATAAACAGTTATAGTTGGAGAATAGGATGTTCAAACTTGTAATGTTCACAGCAATGTTTCTGTTGAAGACAAGGTTCAAATCATGACCATTCCTAGCCATGTGGCTAAGAAAGAGTGGATGAAAACGTACTAGGAAGAGTGAGGTAAAGACACTAAGAAGTTAGAGTAATTAAAGGCATGTTGACATCACAAAGGATGATGACAGAAATAGCATTAGAGAAGAAGTTTTGGTGTCAAGTGTAGAAAAATTAACAACCAACCAAAGTGAGAGCAAAGTGCGGGTAAATGGCAGAAAAGCCAGATGCCACAGGCCGAAAAGGAGCTAGGATTTTAATAAATGGGCAGAGGAATAAAGGACTGAGTTAGGCATTGGAAAGCAAGAAGCAAGTGACTTGGCACTCTAACCTGAAGTGTGAGGTGTGAATAAATAAATATTTTGTACTTGAGAGGGATGCAAATAAAGCAATATCATTAGAGGACACAGTTCATGCTCGGGAGAGGAAACGAAGGATATGTAGTAGATGAGAATGAGATAAGAGAGGTGCAAAGAAGAAAGAGATAAAGGCAAAAAGAGTTTGAGAATAAACAGTGGTTGTCACCGCCTAAGGTGGAGTTCCCATGGACTTAATAAATAGGTTCAGGGAGTTGTATCTGGTGGTGAGGAGATGGTGTAGTAAACAAAGCAGAATAGACTAAGATTTGGGGAGATAATATATGACTAACCAGATAGAGTTTAACAGAGGTGTGGGGTTTGGTGGAGTTAGTCCTTGGAGTCTGAAGCAGCATGGTGAGCACATGGGCCTAGCAGGGAGGTCCTATAATTGTAAGTAAGTCCATGGTTTGGTGCTGAAGGAGTTGAGATGGTTTATACTGTGAGAGAAGAAGACAGCTATTCCAGCAGGCCTCAGCAGGAAGGTGGCCTGTGTGGAGTGTTTTGGGTAAAGCTTCCCTGTTTGAGAGGAAGATACAAACTTGTTATGAGGATCCAGCTCAGCTGCAGGAAGAACTAGCCCCACAGGAGGGGATGACAAAGGCTCCCCCTTTGTCATTTGAGGAGATGACAAGTGTGTGGTCCAAACAGGGCTATGTCACATGGCCCCATAGCCAGACAAGTTATCCCAGAGGGTGGGGGTATGGGCTGTGGATGCAAGGCCATGTGGACCATATTGCATAGTGAAAATGTGAGGCCTATGGCCCAGTGGAGTATAGATGGGGCCAACAGAGGATGAGATCTGTCTGCTGTGTTTCAGAGATGGGGGTCCATGAGCCAACTGAAGACAGAGTATAGGATTTTCAGGACTTCAGTACCAACTACTCTGATAGAAGCTTAATGTGAAAAATACAGGTTTGAAGAATTAAAGGATAAAATATATCACATAAATGAGATTTTTATCCAGAGAGAGATTAAGTGAGCCATGAGACCTCTTCTAGGATTGTAATCTATAAGGGGCACTGAAACATGATTCAGGAAATGAAAACCTTACCAGATGTGAACTGAAATGGAGAAAGGGGTTGCTAAATAGTATACATCTCAGAGGATGCTGCATGTGATGAGGAAGAATAATTTGAGGAGCTGCTGTTGATGGGGTGAGGGATGAGACAAGGCCCAGAAACCACCCTCTCAGGAGGGAGAATTCTGTAATCTTCAGTTTGTTTAGTGATGTGAGTTACATAAGTTTGGGGCCAAAGTTGAGATATTTGGAGCAAGAGCAAAGAAACTGAGCACAGGGAGATTGGGACTGACATATATACACTAATATGTATAAAATGGATAACTAATAAGAACCTGCTGTATAAAAAAATAAATAAAATAAAATTCAAGAAAAAAAAAAGAAACTGAGCACAGACTTCCATACGTCCTCCCCCACCACCACCTATTTTCTTCACAGCTCTTGGACTCTCCTCTTTACCCATGTTGGAAAATATTTAGAGAATTTTTGTTTACAAAGATGCCTGATTTATTATTCTGCCTGTAGTACACATATCTGCATCTGGTTCTGACTTGTGGTAGCTTGCTTTCATAGACAAATGGCATTTTTAAGTCCATTATGGGTTACTCCAACACAGAGCTGGGTAAACTCTGAAGAGTTTCTCTCTTTCCTGGCCCTTTACAGTCTGAAACAGAGATCATCAATGCACTTCATTCATAGGAGATACAAAATGACTCTTTTGATGAAACACGCATAACAGGTTGGGGAAGCAAACATCACAGAGGCAAAGGGCACTTTTTACATTATGTCTGCCTCAACCAAGAACAGATTCTGACAGTGAACAATCCAGTGTTCTCCAAAACTGTTCTCCAAAACTAGCTCAGGGAGCAAGTAAATAATCCCTGATCCATGTATGTAGGGATTCAGCTGGTTGATCTAAATTAGTCATTATTATAACTAATCTCATCAGAGCAATCCTAAGCTGAACTGAAGAAAGGAGATATAAGTAGAGCACTAAAAAAATAATTCTCTAGGGGAAACAAGACTGATTAACCAATTCGTTTAGGGCAGGTTTCATTGCCTGTCATCATCTATATCTAAATAAAGATGTTTACACTCCACAGCAAGAATTTTGAAATAATGAGCATATTTCTTAATAGCACATAATAATCAGTTTATGCAAATAGATAAATGCAACAAACAAAGGTTTATTTAGTAATACCAAATGACCACCACCATTACCAGCCACAGAGAGCCAGGAGTCTCAGTTGCCTGCCTCAGCATCTAAACAGCAGGTGACAAAACACATGTTGAGAAATAAAACATGTAAGCAAAAGCTAATAAACAAATTCAGTAAAGTTGCAGGATATAAAATTAATACATAAAAATCTGCTGCATTTCTATACTCAAGTAGACAAACTAGAAAAATAAAGAAAGAGAAATAAAGAAAATAATCCCACTTACAACTGCATCAAAAAGAATAAAATACCTAGGAATAAATTTAATCAAGGAAGTAAACAATACGTATACTGAAAGCTACAGATATTAATGAAATAAACTGAAGAAGACACAAATAAATAGATACTCTGTGCTCATGAATTGGAAGAATCAATATTCTTAAAATGTCCATATATGCACACCCGTGTTCATTGCAGTGTTTATAATAGCAAAGACATGGAAATAACCTAAGTATCCACTGATAGATGAATGAATAAAAAATTGTGGTTAAATATATATAATTATATTATTATATATAATGTGATATATATATATTATTATATGTATTATATATAATGGAATATTATTCAGCTATAAAAAAGAATGAAATCTGTCATTTGTGATGTTGATGGATATCAAGGGAAATGTGCTAAGTGAAATAAGTCACACAGAGAAAGACTTACAAACTATGATTTATTTTATATGTGGAACCTTAAAAAAAAAAAGCTTATAGATAGAGAATAGATTGGTGGTTGCCAGAGGCAGAGGATGTGGGGAGGTGGATGGAGAAAAATAAACATATGGGAAGATTCAGCTGTAATTTTTCCCGTAGTATGGACATTTGTAGATATGGACATATATCTATAGATCTTCTATCGGTGTTTGTCTTAATTAGCTTAAAACAACTCAGTGCTATGTGTGCTAGAATCTGGGGATATAAATATGGATTAAATAAAGATAACCCTTGCCCACAAAGAGCACAGAGAATAGTAGAGGAGAGATATGTGAACAAATAATTGCAATAGCGAAGGTTAATTACTAGGTGCAGGGGAGACCTGGAGGAGTTAGGGCAGTTTCCCAGAGGAGAAGACACTTGACATTGGTTTATATGGATGGACTGAATCGGTGACAAGTACAGAATCTCCAAGCAAGTCCTTTGTGAAGAGCTGAAGTGGGGAGCTCAAATTACAGCTCTTGATAAATGTGGCACATATGACATAGCCAGAGACTCCAGGAAAAACTAATCATCTCGGCACTCAGAGGATGGAAGAGGAGTGATGCCTTGAGCCAAGCCAGACCTTGACGGTCAGGTAAAAACATCAAAATTAAAACCTGATCATCCTCTCAGACATTTACTTCTGTTTGGCCTGCCATCCAAAGAATATACCTGTTTACTTATTGTCTGTTTCCTCCATGAGAGCACAAGGCCTATGAAAGCAGAGATCACTGAGGTGTCCCCCAGAAGTAGACCAGCATGTAGCATTTAAGAGGTTCTCAAAAACTATTTGTTGAATGAATGAGTAGAAGCACAAATGAATAAAACATTAAGCAAGACTTTGAGTGTCTTTATCTGTAAGATACCCACAAACAAGTTTAGTGAAGACACTGAGATGACTCATGTAAAGCTAGCTCTACTACATAGAAATCACTCAACGTTAACTATTATTTTCAAGAGTACTATATTCAGCAACACCTTCATCTATAACATGCCAGGCACTGAGTTAAGTACTTTCCAGTCATTATACCTTATTCTATTCCTAAGACTTTCAAGAACGCTGGGAAGAGTAAATAGGTAGTATTGTTTTCATTTTAGAGGTCAGAAATTGGGATTTAGAGAGGTTTGCAAATTTGCTTGAGGTCACTGAGAGAATTGAAGAACCAGGATGGTGACCCCGTGTCCAATGCCCACTGTCTTATCTGCCATACTGTGTCACCTTCCAGGGTCTACCTTACCTTTAAAAGCAACTATCAAGTTGTGCGACGGCTAGTTCTGCATTAAGTACATAATATTTCCCCACTCAACTGTGAGCTCCCAAAGGGAAGGCAGTGTGTAGTCTGTTCATCATCGTGGCAATTTTCAAAGTGGGTTTCCAGCTGAATTCTGCAAGCCCAAGGGGCTGTCTTGGCGAGCCCGAGGGACACCCACAGGGAAGGAGAGAAGTGGAGTGCTCTGAGCCCCTTTCTCCCACCTCAGTTATTTGGTTTTACTCTTAGGTTTCTATATCATTTCCACTGAAGAAAGGATTCTGCTGAAAAAAAAAAAGTCGAGTTCTAGAATCTACCAATGCCCGAGCACTCAATGATGTTAATGAAATAAAAACTAGTTAGAAGTAGAAGCAGAGGACAGCCTCTAAATGTGAGGAGTATGGCAGGAACCAGTGATCTTCACACACTGGTCATTTCAGTGTTACTTATTTGAATCAGTCTAAGATTGGAGTGTCATCTTTCCACATAAAAGGCAGTAGAGTACAGTCAGTGTGGACGCAAGAGAGAAATTAGGACTTGGATCTCAACCACAGATGTGAGGCCACCTGTTATACTGGACGACAAAAGCAGGACATGAAAACTGATAAAAATAAAACCCAAAAAAAGCACAATTAAGCTTGCTTATATAATTGAGAGACAGTAGACTTCCTTTAGGGAGTGCAAATTTAGTGTCACCCTAAGATTCCAGACTAGAAACATGCTCAAGTATAATAGAGCAATGAGAAGACACACTTGCTCCATAGCAACGGTCTGAAAACTCAGCTATATTCTCATTACCAGAGACCATTTGACAGAGAAATCTTGAGAAGCAGTTTTTCTCCAGAGATTTATCAGGTGGCAGAAAGGGAACGTGGAAGAGAACTTGAAGAAGAACCAGTGCCAGAAGACGAAGTTACCAAGGTGTAGGAGGTGCTAAATGGGAGAGAGTCAGGGAATAATCCACAAAAATTATTTCAAAAATTCAAAAACATTGATGCCATGTAGAATAGTTGATTAACCAAATGCTGACTCACTCACCCACAAATCCAAATCACTCTGTACCAAAGCAGGGAAGCTGAAAAGCAAATTACTCACTCTTGACAAGGAGGCAACAGCCTGACCTTCAAAAAGGGACAGTGACATCAGACTAATCTGTTCCCTAGATAGGCCCAACATTGACTCCTACAGATGGGCCCTTGCCAAGGAGGATCTGGGCCACAAAGCTACTTGGGGCTCTGTGCAGAGATGCATTAACTTTCAAGAAGCACCTCCAAAAAAAAAAGAAAAAGAAAAAGAAGCACCTCCAGCACAAGAAAGGACACCAAAATGCCCAGATGATCACTTTTGAGGCCAGTCTTAGCCACTCAGTCAGAGCTGGGGTTAAAATTCATTCATTCATTCATTCAACAATTATTTAAGAAACATTTATTGAACAGCTAGGCACTGAGATAGATATTACAGGTGCAAAGATGAATTACATTGTCTAGGTGCTCAAGGACCCCATTTGGGAAGGCAATGGTTAGGACTATGATGGAGGGTTGAACAGAATGGGCAATAGGTCCCTGCAGTCAGAGAGACCTGGGTTCGAGTTCTAGGTCTGCCACTTTCCAACTGGATGCACATTGTTTAATCTCCCCTTGCTTCCATTTGGAAAGAGATTATTCCTCCTTTGCAGGATTGTTTTCCGGGCTTTTGTGCTAGCATAGAGAAGATTCTCAGCACTGACCTGAAAGCACTGTGATTGCTTAAAAAAAAAAAAAAAAAAAAAAAGTGAGATTTTATTCAAATTTACTATTATGTACAGTGCGTTGAGAACACAGAAAATGGTCATGTAAATTGTTTCTCCCTCTACCCTTGGAGATTCTGTTCTTAGTCTGCAGTTAGCAGCTGCCAAGATACACGTAGTGAAAAGGGATTAAACTACCTCCATGGATTTGAACAGCAAATACACAGTGGCCATCACGAGCGAGAACACCACAGCATAAAACAAAACGCAAACGCCCCAGCCAGGGTAACGCCAGAATAATTGGCCACCACTCACCGCATGCATTCTTTCTAACAAGTCTCCGATGTGTGTTAACGTGTCTTTTGCCACACTGTCCAATTGTAACTTAAATCTGGGGCTTCAGGAGCCTACAATTGAAATCTGCTTACATTAAGGCTGTTTACTTCCTTTGTCATATCAAAGTGTGAAAGAAACTTCCTGGAGGGAAAGTCTCAAAAAATACCCTCATTGCAAATCACTCTAGTAGAAGGTAGGTGAGGGTCTCAATAACCAACCGTAATGAACAGCCGCCTCTGGACATACTGTCAAAAGTGTCATCTTATGACACTTACCCCTGTTCACTCTAAATGCATTATTCTCAGTCTCCGAAGGTGACAGGATTGAATTTCAAGGGCTCCCTGAACGAGTAACTTGGGCAGGGAATAAGTAATGAGATCCCAAGGCACTGGCTCTCTCAGGAGGTGCCACCCCCACTGGGAAGAGACAGAAGGGACGCCTGGACTGAGGGGCGGAGAAGCGGGCTCCGGGGGAGACAAGTATGTGCCTTGGGCCAGTCCCCACTTTGCCTTCTGCCTCAGTTGGGCTACTGACAAAATGGAGCCACTTCCAACCGCCTTCTCCCCTCTTCCCAGGGGATTCTGGGTCTGCTGCTTGGTTGGTTCCAACAGGCTAACTTAAACCAGAAAGGACGAGTTGATGGTAGCAAATCTGGGTCTCATTAGAGGATGAAACGTAGACAGGGAAGTGGAGCTCATGCACTTTCTCTCCATATCTCAGGGAGGCTAGCCTCTGCCTCTCTCTCCATCCCCTCCTCCCTCTCCAGGCCTCCTTTCTTTGCAGCCACCTCTCCTACCCCAGCCCCCAACCCTGGCCACACACACAAGCCAAGGAAGGTTAATCATAAAGTTTGGGAAGCTTAAGCTGCAGGATCTCTCACTTGCAGGGCCTCTTCCAAATAGATATTCTATTTCACACTCCATTTTGGCTTAGTTGGTTTGTTTGTCCAGAAGAGGACCCTACATTGTATGTGCTTCAGAAATCGGGATCTGTTCCTGCCCTCGAAGCATGTGTTGCTATAGCTGACAGCTTTTGTGCTCCCTATACCTTCCATTCATGTCACATAGCCCGAATTTAAGTCATCCCCATACCTAGAGCCTCAAAGAAGCTGGCTATACAGCGCTTTTTGGTTTTTCAATGAATGGATTTTATTTTTTTAGAGCAGTTGTAGGTTTACAGAGGAATTGGGCAGGGAGTACAGAGAGTTCCCGGGTCTCCTACCTGCCTACCCACACACACAGGTGCTCTCATTACTAACAGCTTGCACTATTGTGGTACATTTGTTACAACTGATGAGCCAATATTTATACGTTATTATTATTATTTTTTTAAATTAATTTATTTATTTTTGGCAGTGTTGGGTCTTCGTTTCTGTGCGAGGGCTTTCTCCAGCTGCAGCAAGCGGGGGCCACTCTTCATCGCGGTGCACGGGCCTCTCACTGTCGTGGCCTCTCCCGTTGCGGAGCACAGGCTCCAGATGCGCAGGCTTAGTAGTTGTGGCTCACGGGCCTAGCCGCTCTGTGGCATGTGGGATCTTCCCGGACCAGGGCACGAACCCATGTCCCCTGCATTGGCAGGCGGATTCTTAACCACTGTGCCACCAGGGAAGCCCTATACGTTATTATTAACCAAAGTTCATAGATTAAGACACTCTTTGTGTTGGATAAACAGAGTGTTTGAATTTCAATTCTAAGTTCCTAGATGAGCAAATCTAATGGGCTTCATGGAGTAGGTGTTCACCCCCCCAGGGGGTGAGGCCACGGGGGTCTGTTGCCCACTCAGCAGGGCTGAGAACATATTCTGTGAAGTGGGACTGTGGCCACGGCTGTGTACGTGATAGGTAGCGTGGTTGCTGGGCAGGTATTTGTACAGAAGATCTACCGCAGAAAGATAAATGAAACCATATATAAGAAAGCAACCAGAGATCTTCGTAAAAATGGTATTACATATATAGAGGATGTCATTACTGCATCGTATTTTCTTGCAATACATTTGAAAGAACTTCTTTCCACTGTTCATTTCCATCCAAATGGGTCAACTATTTCTAAGAATTAATCATATTTCCACTTGAAATATACCCGTTCTTCAAATTTTTAGTTTTGCTAGGTAAAAATCAAAGATTGACCAACTAAAGGAAAAGACTACACAATTCCATGCTCAGATTTAGGGGAGGATGGAGGAGATAGATAATAAGGCAAAAACTGGGCATAGTGTGAGATTTGAGTTGTCTCTCACTCCACCCAGTGCCAGAATGACTCAGTAAAATATATTTACTAAGCAGGACAGTTCTGAACAAAGCCTCCTATCTTTTTGATCAGAAGAGGACACATAACTGACCTTTGCTCCTTGTGGTAGGCTAAAGAATGGTCCCCTAAACATGTCCATGTCCTATTCCCCGTAACCTACAGATGTGTTAGCTTAACGTGCAAAGGGGAATTAAGATTATAGATGAAATTAAGGTTGCTTATCTGCTGCCCTTAAAATAAAGCTATCCTGGATTACTTGGGTGGGCTGAATGTAATCACAAAAGTTGTTAAAGTGGAAAAAGGAGACAGAAAAAGTCAGTGTCAGTGATGAGACATGAGAAAGACTTGACCAGCCTTTGCTGGCTTTGAAGACAGAAGTGGGACATGGGCCAAGGAATGTGAGGAGTCTTCAGAAGCTGGAGAAGGCAAGAGCCTTCCAGAAAGAATCCAGCCATGCCAACACTCTGATTTAGACCCCACGAGTCCCATATCAGACTTCTCACCTCCAGAGCTGTAAGATAATAATTTTTTTAATCCACCAAATTTGTGGTATTTTTTTACAGCAGCAAAAGGAAACTAACACACTCACCAACATTCTGCTGTTCTTACCATTGGTTTACTCTTGGGAATTGAATCAATCAGGTCCCTGAGGGCAGGGATCCTCTGTCAGTTCCACAGTTTCCAGTGCATTGCTCTGCACATACCAAGTCTTAAGGAAATAAGGACTGAGTCCTAACTTCCATCTAAATGCAGATCAAATTGAAAGGGGAATGTGGGAAGCACTATCTAATTCCATTACTTACCAATTTTTTCTGCTTCCCAAAATGTTTTAATTGGAATTTCTGAATGCTGATATAAAGGGAAAAGATTGATACTGAAAAGTCTTCTTTCAAGTGACTGCTCACCCATTCTGCCAATGTATTGGAATTTAGGAGACTGAATTATATGTGACAGCTGGTACGGTGAAAATTATTAGTCCTAGACAGCTCCAAAAACATGCAGGTCCCTAGTGACAGAAATTCAGCTCAGGAAAGAGTTCTGTCTGCTGTGACATCTTTGAACTCAAGGAAAATAATAGCACAGATGAACAATATTGTAAAGAATTTTAAAAATTATAAAATGAACTGCAGCCAAAAGAAACTAATGTAATGCATAACTCTGAGAGCCAAATCATTCTAACTGTAAGGAAAGAAATATTTGGTTGATTTTGAAAGACCTTAACACTCAGAATACTATTCATCATGTAAGTGGCACAAATGCAAAAGGCTGAGGCGAAGCAAATTTCCTAAAATAAGCTATACAAACTCTGAAGAGTTTCAGGCACCACGGAGGATGGGGGTCATCAGGAACATGCTTTGTAACCTCAGTGCACATAAAAAGGCAATCTGAGAGTTGGATATTCTGATTCAGAAGATGTTATTCTCCCGAGGTGCAGTGTATTGAAAATGGCTACAATTTTGACTAATTTTAAGAATTTTGTGAAATTTTAAGAGTGGTTTTCACTGGTCTTTCCAGTTTCCAAGGCAGACTTATCCAATTTGAAAAGAAAAGAAAGTGCTATTGGTTCCAGACAGAGTGGACAAATCTGTTTTCCACTACCCACAATTTCAGGATATAAGAAATCTGTGGGATTTTTAATTTTCCCAGAGAGATCCCAGCTTTGACCAAAGCTTGAATGTGCAAAAGTTATAATTTGTTACTTAGTATACAAAGTTCATTCCTTGCACGCTAAGTGTGGACTCTTCTGCTGAGCTCATCTAAATACCTATTTCTCAATAGCCTTCTGTGGTTGGTAGAATTGAGTCTCCCCCACAAAAGATATGTTGAAGTCCTAACCTCTGGTACAAGTGGATGCAAATTATCTTTGGAAATAGAGTACATCTTTGCAGATGTAATCAAGTTGAGAGAAGGTCATACTGCTTTAGGATGGGCCCTAATTTCAATAACTTTTGTCCTTATAAGAAAGCCATGTGAAGACACAGGAACACAGAGACACACAGGGAGAAAACCATGAGATGATGGAGGCAGAGAATGAAGTGATCAAGTTGCACCCCAAGGAACACCAAGGATTGTTGGCCACCACCAGAAGCTGGGAGACAGGCAAGGGACGGATTGTCCTTCAGAGCCTCCAAAAAGAACCAACCTTGCTGACATCTTGATTTTGGACTTCCAGCCTCCATAACTGTAAGAGAATACATTTCTGTTGCTTCAAGACACCCCATTTGTAGTAATTTGTTCTGGCAGCCCTAGGAAATTAATATACCTTCTACTAGGGATGGCTTCATAATTAGATCTCTGGGGGGCAGGGGGTTTGTTTTTGTTTGTTTGTTTTGTTTTGGCTTTAAGCTGGTTTTCACTTCCAGCAAAGTCCTCGGAAGGAATTGTTATTCCTCTCATGAAAAGCAGAGCTCTCTTACCTGATTGCTGACGAACCAGTAAGATCATAGATGCACACTCCCTGTTCTTATGTTAACGCACACAGGGTGCGGTCGCAAGGGCCCAGGGAAAAAAGTGTGGGCCAACCACTCTAACTGATTTTTACCGCACTTCGGCCTCAAATCAGCAGTGAACAATACATTATGCAGAGATATTTCTCACCACTATAGATTTGTGAAATTATTATACACTCATGGTGTACTCTCTATCAAGGCATATCATCAATATTCATAAAAAAGGGTTAAGACGGTTATCAGGTCTCAAATTGGATGAGTATCTAAGAGTTTAAAACAAAACAAGGTTCACTCGTTTAACAATTTTTATTAACCACCACTCTGGAAATTACTAGAACTTGGTTTGCATATTTATCTTGGGGGATTCTGGTTTTACCAATCTGTTTGTTCCAAGATTATTTGAATATGCGACCTGAAGCTCGTACGGAGGACATAAAAAGAGGAAAATATGAGTCTTTGCAAGTTCTTTAGACACTATATCTGCAAAATTGGAAGGCGGGACGGTTTCCACCCAATAACAAGGGTGTCAGGGGTCAGCCCTGCCTCGGAGAACAGCAGGGAAGTCCAAAGGCTCTCTGAACAGGTATCTCAAAAGGACACTTCCTCAAAAGGCTTCTTCTGTCATCACTGGTGTCAAAGACTCAGCAAAGATTCCTCCGCGGACCCAGATTTGCTCAACATTGAGCCCGGAAATGGTCCCATGCAGAGTGCAGAGGCATCCTAAGTTGGCCCTGACCTCTGCTCTTAGCGACACTTGCTGATTTCCAATGCTGTGTGACATGTCCCTACATCTCTCATCTTTAAAAAAAAAAAAAAGTGCAATTTTTTTTGGCTCAGTCTCTCCCTCACTTAGAAAACCTCTCTCTCCTTTCAAAGGGATTCTTCTTGAAAGGGAAGCCCATAGTTCCCCATCTCTTGTTTATTCCTCAATCCATGGCAATCTGGCTCTCTAAAAACTCTCATTTGATCATTCCACAAAAGCTCCCACCCAGCACTGACACCCAGCATCTTAAGATACCAAACCAAAAGGGCAGTTTTAGTTGGGATCTCTTCTTGATATCACTGAGGCATTTCATCACTCTCCCCTGGATGATTTCTCCTCTCGTGGTTTCTGAGTCACCACTTCTCTCCATCTGAATCTGACCTTCATTCATAATCTCCTTGCAAAGTCCCTCTTTGTATCTCTCTTTGATATTTGTGTCTTGTGCAATTTCGTCCTGGCTCCCCTCTCTTTCTATAAACACTTCCTGGATGTTTTCTAAACCCATGGCTTTAATCAAATCTAATTCAACTAACTTCACCTCTCCTATTAGCTCCAGACTCATATGTCCCCGGCTGTCAGCAGGGCATGTCCACAGGAATATCCAACAGGCAACCGGAAAATCACCACATCCAAATTTAACATTATCTCCACTTTCCCCCCCATCCTTTTCCTGTGATTCCTGTCTCAGGAACTGTTCCATATAATAGGGATAAAGCAGCTAATGAAATAGTCAAAGCTCCTAACATTACAGACTTGTATTCTAGTTGGGGGAGATGAATAATAAACTATTAAGCATGGAAAACATCAGGGTGGGGGGAAGTGCTGGAGGAAAAATATGGAGCAGGGTGAACGGATCAAGAGTGACAGGTTTGTCTGATATGGGTGCTGAAGGAAGCCCTTGCCAATAAGATGGTATTTGAGCAGAGAGCTGAAGCGAGTGAGAGATGCAGCCAGGTGAGGATCTGGCAGAAGACAATTCCAGGCAGATGGAAAAGCCAGTGCAGAGCTGGTGAGGGCAGCATGTGTCAGGATGGCTTGACTTGAAGGACTAAGGAGCTCTGAGTGATTGGACTGAGAAAGTAAGGGGAAGAATGGCAGCGTGAAATGTCAGGGATGGAGCACAAAGGCACATATGCAGAACCTCACAGGCTAGAGCAAGGACTTTAGATTTTATTTTTATTGATACTAGAAGCCATTGTAGATATGATCTGACTTATGTTTTAAAATTATTATTCCTCCTGCCACATGGAGAAGAGAATGCAAGGGGTTTATTCATTCAGGAAATAGAAACCACCCTAGGTATTTCAGGATGATCCTAATTGGAGAAAAAAAAAAAAAAAGGAGTCGTTTTTCCTTCCCCTTACTTCTCAGCCTCTTTCTAGCGCCCCTCATTGTCAGAACTAGTGGGAAGCCAGGGGCAAAGAAGTGCAGTTTGTGCAAAGCAGGATCCAGAGAGGAGTTTGTATCACTTAGGGATGAAATAAGATGCACATTAAAGAGAAATCTATGAACAGTGACTTTAATAAGTAAGGATTGATTTTTTTCAGTAGAAAGAAACGGGGTGCTGATGGGATGGCTGTGAGCATTGGTTCAGTTATTTAATGGTGTCCGGGCATGTGTCTTGGAGATTCTCTGGGATGTTACAGTTCCAGGCATGGCATTCAGAGCATCTAGAAGGAAGGAACAGTACCAGCTCCCAGAGACCCTTGATCGTAATTCTTCTGACCTCTTATTGACCTGAATAGTCAAATGGCCACTTCCAGCTGCAAAGAAGACTAGGGAAGTGAGTGCTTGTCTTCCTGTTTCTCTAGTGAATATTGGCAGGGGAGAAAGCTGTGGGACATCCGTGTTGAAACAGACAGTAGTGACCACCATATGATCTAAGGGGGTCAAGCTTTTGAATCGGAGGAAGAGTAGGGAATGCTATGAAGACTCAATGAACAAGCTTACTCAAAGATGCTTCTTAAATGAAAGAAGCTTCTACTTGGCTCTGTCCAGTGTGGTAGACTCTATCTAGCAGCTACATGCAGCTGGTGAGCACTTGAATGTAGCTAGTCTGAATTCAGGTGTGCTATACGTGTAAAGTACACAGAAGATCCCAAATTTCTAATACAAAAAAAAAAAGTTTTTAATTTCATCAATAATTTCCTATGTTGATTACATGTTGAAATGATATTTTGGATATATAATAAAAAATTCAACCTATTCCTTTTTACTGTGTTTAATATAGCTGCTAAAGAGTCTTAAGTTACATATGTGCTTGCACTATATTTCTGTTGGATTGTGTTGCTCTAGATTATTGAATGACCCTTTCTTTCTCTAAAGAGAGTCCTTAATTTCCTGCCTCTAAGTCAACTTTTCCTCTCCTGAGGATGCTGGTTGTTGTGGTTTTCTAAATCTGGGAAGAACTTACCAGGAGTGCTTCTTCCCTGATCTTTGTTGGTCTGATAGCTCAAAAGGTATCTTCCAGTGACAGGTTGAAAAAAAACCCCAAATCTTCCTCACAAGACACTAGCCATGACTATTGTATGCATTTCAAGCTGAAGTAGAAAAGAACAATTATAAAAGTGATTAATTCGGGCTTCCCTGGTGGCGCAGTGGTTGAGAGTCCGCCTGCTGATGCAGGAGACACGGGTTCGTGCCCCGGTCCGGGAAGATCCCACATGCCGCGGACTGGCTGCGCCCGTGAGCCATGGCCGCTGAGCCTGCGCATCCGGAGCCTGTGCTCCGCAACGGGAGAGGCCACAACAGTGAGAGGCCCGCGTACCGAAAAAAAAAAAAAAAGTGATTAATTCAAGGAAAAGATTTAAATGAGGAATCAAATTATTCAACATCAGTAATACTCCAAGCTATCTGATGAGATGATTTGAATAACTGGTGAAAGAGAAATCCCAATTTAACTCAATCCCTAACTTTATTTCCCCACTGAATGCAAGGAATCATGAAATTCTAATTTGCTACAAGCCTGTCCATGGCTTGGCACTAAAAAATTTCTTCAGTGACTTTGGTGGGAAAAGGGATGAGATGGACGGTGAAGTCTATGCCCAACTTGTGGTAGGCAGAATAACTACCCCGCTCCCACCAAAGATGTCGACATTCTAATTCCCAGAACCTGTTAATATGTTACCGTATATGGCAGAGGAACTTTCCAGGTATGATTACCTTAATGGCTTTGAGGTGAAGAGATTATCCTGGATTATTTGGGTATACCCAATCTGATCTCTCATAGGTCCTTACAGCAGAGAATCTTTCCCAGCTGGAATCAGAAGGAGATGTGACTACAGAAAAAAAGGACCAAGTGATGCAAAGCACTCCTGGCTTTGAAGATGGAAGAAGGGGCCGTAAGCCAAGAAATGTGTGCGGCCTCTTGAATCTGGAAAAATTAAAGGAAATAGATTCTTTCTGAGAGCCTCCAGAAAGGAACACAGCCCTCTTGACACCTTGATTTTGGCCCAGTGTGACCCTTCTAACCTCCAGAACTATAAAATAATAAATTTATGTTGTTTTAAGACACTGAGTTTGTGGTGATTTGTTCCAGCAGCAATAGGAAACTAATATAAAACCCAAAGAGATAAACATTAAAACAATAAAATAAAAACATTAAATTTTGAGAATATTGTTGCTTTCTGTCAAACTTCTATCCTCGCAAAATTCTCACCAGCTTCCCTGTCAGCTATTAGAGACTAAAAGTAATAGGGCAACCAGTTTATGAGACGTTATTCTAATGTGATATTCTCCTTTATTCATTATCCCTTCTCCCCACATACACACAAAAATGCACAAACATTTCCCAAAGGATTAAAAACAAATTTGCCTCTCCTGCTACTTCCTCTTTTCAAATAATACATAGCACTATAGGTTTAGGGAAAGAAGTATCTTTTCATTTCCATGTTTATATCTTGTTTTTGCTAGCTGATAGATCGGTTTCTTTTGCCTTACCCTTTATCTTAGTTACTTACTTACATTGCAGAAGTCATTTTATCCATCCCTCTCAACTGTGGGGATACTTAGACTACCAGGCCTTACTCAACACTGTTTGTCTGTATCAGGAAATAGGTTCGTGCAAGAGAATTTTGCTGTCAGCAATAGAAAAAATAAATTCTATCCACTTTGTATTTAGACCAGATGAAACTGAACAAAATCATATATGATGAAATACTATCCACTTCATGAGCACGAGTTTATTTGAAAATTTAGCACTGGGTTGACAATAAAAATTGCAGAGAACTAAGCAAATATAATCTGAGGGAAGAAATGGAGATATCCATCTGTTACCAAAGTTTCCTTCAAGAGTCCTCTTTCAGATCTGCAGGAAAACTAGGGAGCCTTTAGGGTATCTCTTACTCATAACTGAAAGGCCTTCAGTCTTCCAGTCATTAAATGGGTCCAGATCAAATAACTCCAAGCCCATGCATAAATGTGGGTGCTACAGCACACCCAGGATCCTCAACATTGGCTGGCTCTCTGAATCTACCTCCTGATGCTGCTTTAGGTCTCTTTGATCTGCCCTGTTCCTGAGCCCCAGAAGGTGACCTACTAACATGAGGCTCTAGGGCATGAAGGATTAGGATTGTTAAAAACAAGATAACAGGCACAAAACAGAGTCATTTATGCTAAGCTCCACATCACGAAATCAAGACTTAATTACAATTTCAGCTCTCTCGAAATGGAATCTTAAGCCAGTTCATCCGGAATCTCCTGATCTGCACTACTGAGGTCACCTGCCTGATAGACCCTGCCATCCTCTAAAGGAAGGTGACCTTGCAATAACCCACCCGCTTTTTTGTCTAGTCTAACTTCCTTGACCTCTCCCCTTTCTGCCAATAAGTCTCTCATTTTGTACAGCTCGTCAGAGCTCCTTTCTATCTGCTACATTGGATGCTGTCCAATTCGAATTGACTTTTGCTCAAACTCTTACAACTTTTCTTATGCTTCAGTTTATCTTTTCTCAAAAGAGAATAATTTGCAGCAGGTAGAATCAGCAACCCTGATGCTAAAGTTGATCTACCTTTCCCCGCCCCAGGGCATCTCTCGATGACTTTTTCTCCTCTAACCTCCCATTCTTCCATCATGTCATTTCAGCCGGTTCCTTCTCCCTCTTCCCTAAGTTCCAGGGATCTGACATCTACTCCTTCTGGAAGCCCACCTAGCAGCTGCCATCCTAGGTCACTCTCTCCATCCCCAGGGAGGACACCATTTTAATTGCTCTGTTACTTCCTCTCTAAGCCCAGACTTGGTTCAGGCCTTTTCATTTTATAACCAAAGGGCCCACTAAGTAGTTTTTCTAAAGCAAAGCATATGATTTTCCATGAGGTGAATTCTGCTATCCCCACAGAATAAAAATGTGGCTAGTCAGTTGAGGTTTTTCTTTAATAATAATATTTTTCTTCCCACTGAAATATAGGATGTATTTCTTCATCTATTTTTGCTGTGTAAGCCCACAAATAGTTGCATTAACATAGGATGTTGGTTTTAACAAAATGCTCTCGCAGCACGTTGGAAAGTGGTACTGCCCATCCAGCGGGGGTACAAATGTGCTTTAAAGAGGGGGAAAGCACTGGGTTAGATCCTGATTGCATGTTATGCCCTGGGGTGATGCCAAAAAGGGCAACTCAGAATGAAATTTTCCTCTATTCCAGCATCACGTAAATGGAAATGGCTATTTCTGAGTATATCCAGAATTTCTTAATTTCCCTTTACAGTGTAGGTCTATTTTCTCAAAGTGTATGCAGTCTAGAGACCACTATATTAAAATAACCTCTGTTTGTTAAAAATGTGGGTTCCTGCCCAAGGTCTCCCTGTCCAAATGAATCAGAGTTTTCAGGAGTAGGACCCGGGAGTGTGCATTTTTAAAAATGACAATGCGGGAATTCCCTGGCGGTCTAGCGTTTAGGGCTCTGGGCTTCCCTGCATGGGGCAAGGGTTCCATCCCTGGTTGGGGAACTGAGATCTTGCATGCTGTGTGGCACGGCCAAAGAAAATTAAAAGAAAATAAAAACGGCAATGCAACTTTTATGGCCAGCTAAGCTTAAGAGCCATATCCAGAGTAAAGTAGCTTCAATACATGGATTAAGCCATTGAGCATTCCAGAAAACGTATCGTATCCTTTGCAGTCATCGTTTCCCAGAATAAAAAATAAGGGTCAAAATAAGGAGTAACTTTACAAGAGAGAAACCTGACAAATACTTCTCAGCCAGGTGATCAAATTCAACAACTACAGTGATAAATTGTGTCGATAGTAGGTACCTTGATGTGATATGATGAAAATGGTACTTTACCTCTCTGGTCTTCCCCTCAAAGCCCATAACCCCCGTCAAATCATGAGAAAAACAGCAGATAAATTTCAACTGAGGGATATTCTACAAAATCCTAACCAGACCCCTCAAAACTGTCAAGGTCATCAAAAACAAGGGAAATTTGAGAACTGTCACAGCCCAGAGGAGCCTCAGGAGACATGATGACTGAAAGTAATGTGGTTTCCTGGATGGAATCCTGGAACAGAAGAAAGACATTAGGGAAAAATGAAAGAAATCTAAAGAAAGTATGGACTTTAGTTAATAATAATATATTAACATTGGTTCACCAATTGTGACCAACGTACTATATTAAGGTAAAATGATAATAACAGGGGAAGCTGGGTGGAGGATAGACAAAAACTCTCTTTACTACCTTCACAGCTTTTCTGTAAATCCAAACCTCTACTACAATTAAAAATTCATTTAAAAGCTTTTTAAAAATGGGAGTCGAGACAGATAAGATTGATCTACACTATTGTTCTTTGCACTGACTACCTAGTCCATCAATCAAAGCTCTATTCCACACGGGTTAATATCACTAAGATAAAAAAGTTGATCAAATAACTGACATCATGGTATATGTAACCAATAGGTTTAATTCTTCTATGTTGTTTACACACAGGGCTCCCATGCTGTACAAGTCCAGAGGGTTCTAGTCACACAAAATGAGAGTGAAAGGAAATCATTTCTGTAGAACTGTAGGGAGGAAAGACTTTCCCTACCTTCCTAGGTCCAAAAGCTGAGCCTATGAAATAAACTGACAACGGTACTTTAACAAGAGAAAATGTTTATAAATTTATTAACTTAGTACTACATGTATGGAGGCATCACAGAAAAAAAAAATACCCCAAAAAAGAGTGATATATGAGAGCTTATATATTGTCTTAATAGGTGGAGGGGTGATGTAGACCATTTAAGGAAAGTAAATGATTTTTAGGAAAGATGAATGAGCCCTTAGAAAAACAGGTGGGAGACCTGATAATTTTTGATAAAGTTTGTCTGAGTGTGGTTTCCACTTCTACTCTCCTCTCCTGTGATTAGAGCAGATCTTCCCTGGTTGAAGAAATTCTCAGAGAGGAGATTTATAACTGCATTCCTTTTGAAGGATCTGTCTTTAGGCAGAGAAAGGGAGTTCAGAGAAAGTCTCTTGCTGCATTTACTGTTTCTCAAGTGCCTATAGCTCAAAATAATCAATATACCAAAGTGGCATATTTTGGGGCAACAGGTCCTGAACTCCTTCGGAATACAATAAGAGTATCTCTGGAATTGTTTTAACTTCTGGCCTATTTACATACCACGAGTAGAAATTATCAACCCATTTAAGCTTCTAGTGGGTAAAATGTACAAGTAGGATATAAGCAGGGAGCCTTTGGTGTGCCATGTTTATTTCTCAAGTTAAGTCTACCAAGAATAAAAAAAAGGCCATCCCCCAATGTATCTGCTCCTGCCACCACTAATCTTATAAATGAACACTCTATTCACCTTCTCAACTGGCAGGACATTGCTTCTCTCCATCAGTAGTTATCTGCTATGTTCATTTCTCCTCACTCCTTTTTAGATAACTTAGTCTCCTCCAACTGAGAACCCACTTCTCACCACTCAGGTCAAAATGTGAAGGGAAAAGTGAAAAGGGAGAAAAGTCCTAAGGGTCTTTCTCCAACCGCTTGTCCATGTGTGTTACCCTAGAGCAAGTGCTTATTGGCTTGCTTGCAAGAATCTGTTGTTAAAGCTACAGCAGGGCTTCCCTGGTGGCACAGTGGTTGAGAGTCCGCCTGCCGATGCAGGGGACACGGGTTCGTGCCCCGGTCCGGGAAGATCCCACATGCCGCGGATTGGCTGCGCCCGTGAGCCATGGCCGCTGAGCCTGCGCATCCAGAGCCTGTGCTCCGCAACGGGAGAAGCCACAACAGTGAGAGGCCCGCGTACCGCAAAAAAAAAAACCAACAAAAAAAGAAAGATACATTTCTGGCTCCCTAAATGGAGAGTTTAAAAACCTCCCATACAGCAATCATTACAAATGATGGCTGGATTTTCTAGCACTATTCATATCGAATTCTCCTTCTGAGTAAGACTAATAGGATTCCTTAATCTGGTTGTGAAACCTAACATTGTTACTCTAGGGAAATTCACTGCAAATTAAACCATCGGATTGCAGCTGGACTATTGGAACCAAGGGCGTCCGTCCCAGCGAGCAGAAATAAGACTGTTGATCTGGGTGAGAGTTCAACGCCACTGACCTCCCCTTTCTTACCTTGCAAGTGTGCCTGCAATTTAGGAGAAACAGGAAGTTAACCCTGAGAAGGGAATCATAAGTTATTGTAACAAATGTATTGAATTCTTGACTGGATACTTCTCAAACGCAAGGGCTTCTTATACACATACGGATATTTTCCTGTTTTTCTTTTCATTCTGCAGTTTTAAGAGTAAAGGAAATTTTGAAGAGCATGGCTGTGAAAATTACGGATTTCCAGTCAATCTTTTCAGTGTCTAACACTCCAAAAATAATGTTCTAAGCAATTTTCATTGATGAAAACAGCTAATGTGGAAATAAACTTCCACCGTCTAAGCTATGTGGTTATAAGACATTGTGGCCCTCCTTCTAAGACCTGCTGAGTTCTTTTTGTGTTTGGGCTATGAACATAAGCAACCAGCTGTTCCTAATCCCTAAATTACAGAGTTTGGGGAAAACAAGAAATGAAGAGGACAAGAAGGCAAAACAAGAGCTTTGTCAGCCACTCCATGTATATATTCTGTTGCTATTAAGTCATTCACAAACATTTATTGAGACCCACTATTTGCCAGACACTGTAGTTTGGCACCGGGGATATATTGGTGCACAAAAAAGATATGTTCCCTGCCAACAGTCCTAAAGAAGTAAAAGCTAGAGAATTCCCTGTCAGTCCAGTGATTAGGACTCCACGCTTTCACTGCTGAGGGCCCGAGTTCAATCCCTGGTCAGAAAACTAAGATCCCACGAGCTGTGCAGTGTGCTCAAAAAAAAGGTAATAGCTAACATTTACATGGTGCTTATAGTTTCAGCCTTGTTCTAAGCATTTTCTTATATTAAACTCATTTAATTTAATTTATGAAGTAGGTACTGCTATTATCTCCAATTTAGAGATGAGGAAACTGAGAAGCAATTATACTCCAATAAAGATGTTAAAAAAAAAAAGAGAGATGAGGAAACTGAGGTTCAGTTTTAAATGATAATCACATAAATTGACTAGTGAATATATAAGTTCAAAGCAATCTAAGGTCTCTGATAGAAAGTTATACCAGTGGCTCACTTCAAGCAGTGGATCCTGGGATCATATATCATTCCTTGAACAGTTCTATGGTAAAGGGCAGATCCAAAAGATGTGTTATTAGGCAAGTGACTTTAGTCCTCAAAAAAAGAGCAGTCAAATATAGAGGAATTGTCTCTCTAGAATATCCATCTAGACTTAGAATGTTAAAACTCCATTCTGTATCTCTTTCTGCCATGGCCCTGTAAGGAAATGTCATAAGTCTTGGTCTTCCTGTTTTTGGGATTGATTGATGTCTGAATAAAGTTTCAGCCATTTTCAGCTACTATTGTAAAAAATGTTCTCTGTAGGAAAATGAATTTCATATCATCAGAGATGCAAACTAATACACTGACTTTTATCCTGGAGCAATAGTGGATGGGTGTGTCTAAACCTGGTAACCCGATGGCATGCATTGGAATCATGCTAAGTGGATCCAAAGTTCTAATCTGGTCGAGGGGAGACAGTTTTTTCATTAGAGCTATGCGGTAGCTTTGTCTCATCGGCACTGTGTTCTCATCAACCAAGCTTTCTGGACCAGCTCAAGTGCTGTTAGTTTCAGTGGCAGAGTCTACCTCTCCCAGGAAATGTGCATAGCATTAGGTTAACAATTCGCATCAAACAATTAGCATTAAATTAGGACACAATCATTTGGAAATTTATGTATTCCCTAAAATGATAATAGAAAACTACATAGAAATGCTACCATTAAAATGATAATATAAAGACTACACAGAAATACAATTTGTGACTTGAATTCATTGGGAAAACATAGGATATAAAACTGCGTGAATTATATTTATAATTAAATGAATTATCAAAGCACCAAAGACTAGAAAGTCACAAAAAATAAAAAGAGGTCAAGATTGTATCAGAGTGAAGAAATTATGATACTTCTTATACCTTTCTAGCTTTCTATAATGGGCTATGTCTTTTTAAATTGAAAGGAAGAAAATGTAATGTTTTATGTGCTGGCCTTGGTTTACTACTAACTGCTCTTGTCAAAGTTCAGAAATGGGAGCCATACCATGACTAGAGGTATAAATCCACAGAGTTACTCTGTCCTCCTTCATCAAAATAGAATTCTTGAAAAGAAGAAAACAAAATCTATCTGCATAGCTCCAGAGCACAGAAAAATCACATGGTGACTTTACTTAATAGGGCATACACAACCATTTTTTAGTAGGGTTCTGGAATAATGCATATTTGTCTCCTGTCTTAAATACTTGTGATGCTCTGTTGTTTAAAAAAAGATCTTGGAAATTTTCCGGCAGTCCAGTGGTTGGGACTCCGTGCTCCCACTGCAGGGGACCAGGTTCCATCCCTGGCTGGGGAACTAAGATCCTGCAAGCCACTGCTCAGTGCAGCCAAAAAATAAAATAAAATAAAAAGATCTTGTGCACATGTCTCTGTCCTCCCAGCTCCCGGGCAGCTTCTCCTTGCCAAGCCTGTGATTCAAGGCTATCTGTGTTAGAGCGTGGATACAGGCTCTGCCCCACTGGCTCATCCCCGGTCCATACCTCACCTGCCTGGGAAAGAGCTGAAGGGACCAGCAATTGAGTCTCTGTCGCACCCATATTTATTTACTTGAAGCAGATAGCTAATGTTCTTTCAGTGGTTCTCAAAGTGTGGTTCCTCAGACCAACAGTGTCAGCATCACCTGGTATCTGGTTAGAAACGCACATGTTTCAGGACCCACCCCAGACCTACTGAATCAGAATTTCTGGGTGAAGCCCAGTAATCTGTTTAAACAAGACCTCCAGGTGATTGTGACACTACTGAGAACAACTGTCCTGTTCCATAAGCCTAATTATAATATATTTCTACTTAGATACCAACACAAGCAGCAAGAATATATTACTTTAAATTCTAATTTGCTATTGTAATCACAATTATCTTACCATCTTAGTTTTGAAATAATTATAGAAGAAATGCAAAAAAAAAATGGTACAGAGATATTTTTATACCCTCCACCTAGCTTCCCCTAATGCTAACATCTCACATAATGAAGGAACATGAATCAAAACCGGGAGATTAATTTTGGTACAAGACTCTTAGCTAAACTACATTTTCCACTTGGATTTCACCAGTTTTCCCACCAACGTTTCTCTACTGTTCCAGGATCCAATCCAGGACTTCACATTGCATTTAATTGTCACGTCTCCTTGGTCTCTTCTCATCTGTGACAGTTCCTTGGTCTTCCTTTGCTTTCCATGACCTTGATATTTTTGACAAGTACTAATCAGATAGTTGCACAGTATCCCTCAGTTTGAGTTTGTCTGATATCTTCTCATGATGAGATTGAAGTTACATGTTTTGAGGAAGTAAAACACAGTGGTGATGTGTCTTTTTATTGCATCACATCAGCTGGTATAGTATGTTGATAATATATCTTATTATAAAGGTGATCCACTTGGTTAAGCTGGTATCTGCCAGGTCTCTCTACCATAAAGTTATTATTTTCCCCATTATTATTAATAATTGAGGCTATGCAAATATTCAGCATCTCTTTAAACGTCCGTCTACTGACCTTAGCATTTAGTGGATAATCACATATTTTTAAAAATATATCTCAGGCTTCCCTGGTGGTGCAGTGGCTAAGAATCCGCCTGCCAATGCAGGGGACATGGGTTTGAGCCCTGGTCTGGGAAGATCCCACATGCTGCAGAGCAACTAAGCACGTGCACCACAACTACTGAGCCTGCGCTCTAGAGACCACGAGCCACAACTACTGAAGCCTGCGTGCCTAGAGCCCATGCTCCGCAACAAGAGAAGCCACAACAATGAGAAGCCCACGCAACGGCAATGTAGAGTAGCCCCCGCTCGCTGCAACTAGAGAAAGCCCGTGCACAGCAACGAAGACCCAACGCAGCCAAAAATAAATAAAATAAAATAAAATAAAAAAATAATATATATATGTGTGTATATATATATATATATATATATATATATATATATAATCCACATCACCATAGTTTAGGTGGCTCTGGCTAAGATTGGCTGAGCAGGGCACGCTGATCTCGTCTGTGACCGTGATGTTTGAGGCATAGTTTCTTGGGACGGAGACAGAAGACCTGCGGAGACAGAGGGCAACAGGATCACACACTCTTTTCCAGTCCCAGGGATATGTCTGATCCCATATAGAACACTCCTGAAGGGAATGATTTCCAGCAGGGATTTTAAGAGCAGCTTATAGTACTGCTCTGGGTCTCAGATGATAAAATGGAGCCCTGAAGTGGGAAGAGAGGCATACTGATATCTGCATGGAACACCAGAAGAAGAGTTACAACTGACAAGAAAACCTAAGGAACTATCTAGTAGGAGAATCATGTTCTTCCTTAGGGCAGGGATGAACTACAGCCTCTGGGGAAGCCACCTTCAGTGAGGATGCCAAAGCTAAAGAAAAGAGTGGTCTTTTTCCAGAGGAGGGGGAGATTTTGTGAGGAGGCAGTGAGAACTATGAGGTGGTGAGTTGCCAGGGGAGTGAATAAGCCAGAAAACTGAGGTGAATAATGTGACAGCACTCCATTTGTACCAAAAGACTCTGGCGGAGGCAGAAAAGAAGGATCTCGGCATATAATTATGCAATCATACACTCAATTCATCATATGACCAACGAAAACTCTATTTTTTTTTTAGGGGTTGCAAATATTTATTTCACAGTTGACGCCTTTCTTTTCACTTTGTACAAAGCATTTCTTACCTTGCTGAAATGAGTTGGTTTTTTTTAGCATCTTTATTGGAGTATAATTCCTTTACAATGGTGTGTTAGTTTCTGCTTTATAACAAAGTGAATCAGCTATACATATACATATGTTCCCATATCTCCTCCCTCTTGCATCTCCCTCAAACCCTCCCTATCCGATCCCTCTAAGTGGACACAAAGCACTGAGCTAATCTCCCTGCGCTATGCGGCTGCTTCCCACTGACTATCTATCTTACATTTGGTAGGGTATACATGTCCATGCCACTCTCTCACTTCGTCTCAGCTTACACTTCCCCCTCCCTGTGTCCTCAAGTCCATTCTCTACATCTGCCTCTTTATTGCTGTCCTGCCCCTAGGTTCTTCAGAACCTTTTTTTTTCTTCTTTAGATTCCATATGTATGTGTTAGCATATGGTATTTGTTTTTCTCCTTCTCACTTACTTCACTCAATATGACAGTCTCTAGGTCCATCCACCTCACTACAAATAACTCAGTTTCATTTCTTTTTATGGCTGAGTAATATTCCATTGTATATATGTGCCACATCTTCATTATCCATTCATCCGTTGATGGACACTTAGGTTGCTTCCATGTCCTGGGTATTGGAAACAGAGCTGCAATGAAAATTGTGGTACATGACCCTTTTTGTATTATGGTTTTCTCAGGGTATATGCTCAGTAGTGGGACTGCTGGGTTGTATGGTAGTTCCATTTTTAGTTTTTTAAGGAACCTCCATACTGTTCTCCATAATGGCTGTATCAATTTACATTCCCGCCAACACTGCAATAGGGTTCCCTTTTCTCCACACCTTCTTCAGCATTTATTGTTTGTAGATATTTTGATGATGGCCATTCTGACTGGTGTGAAGTGACACCTCATCGTAGTTTTGATTTGCATTTCTCTAATTATTTGTGATGTTGAGCATTCTTTCATATGTTTGTTGGCAATCTGTATATCTTCTTTGGGAATGTCTATTTAGCTCTTCTGCCCATTTTGGACTGGGTTGTATGTTTTTTGATATTGAGCTGCATGAGCTACTTGTAAATTTTGGAGATTAATCTTTTGTTGGTTGCTTCATTTGCAAATATTTTCTTCCATTCTGAGGGTTGTCTTTTCATCTTGTTTATGGTTTCCTTTGCTGTGCAAAAGTTTTAAGTTTCATTAGGTCCCATTTGTTTATTTCCATTTCTCTAGGAGGTGGGTCAAAAAGGATCTTGCTGTGATTTATGTCATAGAGTGTTCTGCCTATGTTTTCCTCAAAGAGATTTATAGTGTCTGGCCTGACATTTAGGACTTTACTCCATTTTGAGTTTATTTTTGTGTATGATGTTAGGAAGTGTTCTAATTTCATTCTTTTGCATGTACCTGTCCAGTTTTCCCAGCACCACTTATTGAAGAGGCTGTCTTTTCTCCACCGTATATTCTTGCCTCCTTTATCAAAGATAAGGTGACCATATGTGCGTGGGTTTATCTCTGAGTTTTCTTTCCTGTTCCGTTGATCTATACTTCTGTTTTTGTGCCAGTACCATACTGTCTTGATTACTGTAGCTTTGTAGTATAGTCTGAAGTCAGGGAGCCTGATTCGTCCAGCTCTGCTTTTCTTTCTCAAGATTGCTTTGGCTATTTGGGGTCTTTTGTGTTTCCATACAAATTGTGAAATTTTTTGTTCTAGTTCTATGAAAATGACGTTGGTAGTTTGGTAGGAATTTCATTGAATCTGTAGATTGCTTTGGGTAGTATAGTCATTTTCAGAATATTGACTCTACCAGTCCAAAACATGGTATACCTCTCCATCTGTTGGTATCATCTTTAATTTATTTCATCAGTGTCTTATACTTTTCTGCATACAGGTCTTTTGTCTCCTTAGGTAGGTTTATTCCTATGTATTTTATTCTTTTTGTTGCAGTGGTAAATGGGAGTGTTTCCTTAATTTCACTTTCAGATTTTTCATCATTAGTGTATAAGAATGCAAGAGATTTCCTGTATTAATTTTATATCCTGCAACTTTACCAAATTCATTGATTAGCTCTAGTAGTTTTCTGGTAACATGTTTAGGATTCTCTATGTATAGTATCATGTCATCTGCAAACAGTGACAGTTTTACTTCTTCTTTTCCAATTTGTATTCTTTTTATTTCTTTTTCTTCTCTGATTGCTGTGGCTAGGACTTCCAAAACTGTGTTGAATAATAGTGGTGAGAGTGGACATCCTTGTCTTATTCCTGATCTTAGAGAAAATGGTTTCAGTTTTTCACCATTGAGAACAATGGTGTCTGTGGGTTTGTCATATATGGCCTTTATTATGTTGAGGTAAGTTCCCTCTATGCCCACTTTCTGGAGAGTTTTTATCATAAATGGGTGTTAATTTTGTCAAAAGCTTTTTCTGCATCTATTGAGATGATCATATGGCTTTTCTCCTTCAATGTGTTAATATGGTGTATCACATTGATTGATTTGAATATATTGAAGAATCCTTGCATTCCTGGGATAAACCCCACTTGATCATGTTATATGATCCTTTTAATGTGCTGTTGGATTCTATTTGTTAGTATTTTGTTGAGGATTTTAGCATCTGTATTCATCAGTGATATTGGTCTGTAGTTTTCTTTTTTTTGAGATATCTTTGTCTGGTTTTGGTATCAGGGTGATGGTGGCCTCATAGAATGAGTTTGGGAGTGTTCCTCCCTCTGCTATATTTTTGAAGAGTTTGAGAAGGATGGGTGTTAGCTCTTCTCTGAATGTTTGATAAAATTCGCCTGTGAAGCCACCTGGTCCTGGGCTTTTGTTTGTTGGAAGATTTTTAATCACAGTTTCAATTTCAGTCCTTGTGATTGGTCTGTTTATATTTTCTATTTCTTCCTGGTTCAGTCTCGGGAGGTTGTGCTTTTCTAAGAATTTGTCCATTTCTTCCAGGTTGTCCATTTTATTGGCATATAGTTGCTTGTAGTAATCTTTCATGATCCTTTGTATTTCTGCAGTGTCAGTTGTTACTTCTCCTTTTTCATTTCTAATTTTATTGATTTGAGTCTTCTCCATTTTTTTTGTTAAGTCTGGCTAGTGGTTTATCAATTTTATTTATCTTCTCAAAGAACCAGCTTTTAGTTTTATTTGTCTTACCTATTGTTTCCTTCTTTTCTTTTTCATTAATTTCTGATCTGATCTTTATGATTTCTTTCCTTCTGCTAACTTTGGAGGTTTTTTGTTCTTCTTTCTCTAATTGCTTTAGGTGTAAGTTTAGTTTGTTTATTTGAGATGTTTCTTGTTTCTTGAGGTAGGATTTTATTGTTTTAAACTTCCCTCTTATAACTGCTTTTGCTGCATTCCATAGGTTTTGGGTCATCGTGGTTTCATTGTCATTTTTTTCTAGGTCTTTTTTGCTTTCCTCTTTGATTTCTTCAGTGATCTCTTGGTTATTTAGTAGTTTATTTTTTAGCCTCCATGTGTTTGTACTTTTTACAGTTTTTTTCCTGTAATTGATATGTAGTCTCACAGCACTGTGGTTGGAAAAGATACTTGATATGATTTCAATATTCTTAAATTTACCAAGGTTTGATTTGTGATCCAAGATATGATCTATCCTGGAGAATGTTCCATGAGTACTTGAGAAGAAAGTGTATTCTGCTGTTTTTGGATGGAATGTCCTATAAATATCATTTAAGTCCATCTTGTTTAAAGCTTGTGTTTCCTTATTTATTTTCCTTTTGGATGATCTCTCTATTGGTGAAAGTGGGGTGTTAAAGACGCCTACTATGATTGTGTTACTGTTGATTTCCCCTTTTATGGCTGTTAGCATTTGCCTTATGTATTGAGGTACTCCTATGTTGGGTGCATAAATATTTATAATTGTTATATCTTCTTTTGGATTGGTCCCTTTATCATTGTCTAGTGTCCTTCTTTGTCTCTTGTAATAGTCTTTATTTTAGTCTATTTTGTCTGATATGAGAATTGCTACTCCATCTTTCTTTTGATTTCCATTTATGTAAAATATTTTTTCCATCCCCTCGCTTTCAATCTGTATGTGTCCCAGGTCTGAAGTGGATCTCTTTTAGACAGCATATGTACAGGTCTTGTTTTTGTGTCCATTCAGCCAGTTTATGTCTTTTGGTTGGAGCATTTAATCCATTTACATTTAAGGTAGTTATCGATATGTGTGTTCCTATTATGATTTTCTTAATTGTTTTGGCTTTGTTATTGTAGGTCTTTTCCTTCTCTTGTGTTTCCTTCACTCTAGATTAGTTCTGTAGCATCCGATAAAGTTTATTGCTTCTGAACATTTTCTAATGCTTTTCTTTTCAAGTGGCACTAGAATGATTTTAGGAGTTGAGACCGTATTATCCAACAAGGCCATGAGGGAATATCCAATATCCAATTAGATGTCATTTTAGTATCTAGTAGGAGTTGGGACCTTACAAGATAAGGAAATTAGGGAGAGGGTGAGGAATTCCCTCAAGTTCAAAGTGTTTTGGATCTAGCTGGGAAAACATTTAAGTATAGTATGCACCAAAGAAATGTAAAATTCAATTAAGTAAAGTACTGTCCTGGGTCTGAGCTGCAATCTTTTATTCGTAGTTGGAAGGAAAAGATAAAGATATCAGGCAATCTCAGGTGTCATCCTTCACTTTATGTCAACTTGACTGGATCAGGGATGCTCAGAGAATTGACTAAACATTGTTTCTGGGTCTGTCTGTGAAGGTGTTTCCAGATGAGCTAAGCATTTGAACCTGTAAAGTATATTGCCCTTCTTGGTATGGGTGGCCATCTTCCAATCCACTAGCATCTGAATAGACAAAAGACAGAGGAAGGGAAAATTTACCCCTTTTCGGCAGGAGTGCTTGAGCTCAGACATCAGTCTTCTCTGCCTTGGACTGAGACTTAACACCATTGGTTCTCCTGGTACTCAGGCCTTTGGATGTAGATTGAACTATAGCATCAGCTCTTCTCATTCTCCGGTTTGCATATGGTGAATTCTGAGACTTACCCTTCATAATTGCATAAGCCAATTCCTCATAATAAATAAATAAATAAATAAATAAATATATATATATATATATATATAATACATGTTTATAGATATAGACATATAGGTATATGCTATTGGTTCTTTTCCTGTGGTGAACCCTAATACACCAGGGAAATGATAACTATCTTCTCTAACTTTGGAACCATGATACAGTGACTGTGCTTTGCTTAGCAGTTGGGATGGAGAAGAATCAATCCAGTTGTCATCCTAGGCAACAAACCGGTGTCCCCTGCACTGGCAGGCAGATTCTTAACTACTGCACCACCGAGGAAGACCCCCCCCTTGTAGCTTATTTTATACTTAATAGTTTGTACCTCTTAATCCCCTACCCCTATGTTGCCCCTTCCCACTTCCCTCTCCCCACTGGTAACCACTAGTTTGTTCTTCATATCCGTGAGTCAGCTACTTTTTTGTTACATTCACTAGTTTGCTGTATTTTTTAGATTCCACATGTGAGTGATAACATACAGTATTTGTCTTTCTCTGCCTGATTAATTTCAATTAACATAATGCCCTCCAAGTCCATTATGAGAGTTATAAGAATTTAAGTACGTTGGAGGTTTATTTGATAATTGAAGTATCTTAAAAGGTAATCAAATATGTAAACTGTGGTTTAAGCTGCTGAAAGGAGTTTAAGTTTGTAAATGAAACCAAGGATCAAACCACTATATTAGTTTCTATGGCTTCTGTAACAAATGACCACACATTATATGGCATAAAACAACAGAAATTTATTGTTACCCAGTTCTGAGGGCTAGAAGCCTGAGATTAAGATATCAGCAGGGCCACATTCCTTCCAAAGTTTCTAGGAAATAATCCTTCCTGCCTCTTTAAGCTTCTGGTGGCTCCTGGCTTTCCCCAGCTTGTGGCAGCATCCCTCCAATCTCTGCCTCTGTCTTCATATGACCCTATTCTCCGTGTATTTTCTGTCTCTAATAAGGGCACTCTCACTGTATTTAGGGCCAGCCCTAATCCAGTATGACCTCGTCTTGATTCTTACCTAAATATCAACTGCAAAAATCCTATTTCCCAAATAAAGTCACATTTTGAGGTTCTGAGTGGACATGAATTTGGAGGGGACACTATCCTACCCACTACACATTTTAAGAGTGATTGTTAGAGTTTGCTAGACTTATAAGTAGAATAATGAGATTTGCAATCTAAAGATTACTAAGAGCAAGGGTTTTGAGTATGTTTCTTTAACTAACTGATTATTAATTTGAAAACCAAGGTCACCTCTGAATAATCTATTCTGCACTCAGTTCTCTCTCAAGGTCACCCAGCAGCTCACAGTCACACAAAAGAATACTTTTATTAAAAAGGCTCTGGCAAGGTGGCTTTCCTCATTCTCATTCTGCTCTAATATTTCTCTTTGAAGACAGCAGCATTTCTGCCTGTTATTCACTTAAACTGACTAAACCTGGGCAAAATGAACACTTTTCATGATAAAGCAGTTTAAGAATAGGATTCGTATCAAAGGCCAGAAGAATATCCCAAACACCAGGATGAAACAGCTCTGGAGAACAAAGCTGCAAAGCTACAGTCTCAGGTGAAGCCCAAAATACCCTTTAGCTGATTAAAAGAAAGTAGACCACAACAAAAACATAATTTGTCAGTGTTTGCTATTTTTAGAGTCTTCAGGAAGCAGAATTATAAGACAGAAAGGATTTTCAGATAAAAACATCTTAGCTAACGCTAGCAAATCTTGCAAAAGTCAAACGATCCCGAGTACAGATGAACTCCTTCCAGATTTCTTGGATAATGGCTTCTACTCCACTGCCAGCTGCTGAGGGCTCAAGGCAAGGGGCTGCAGGTCTGGAGCCTGCCCACTGAGAACATTCAGGACTTTCATTACTTCCTAGAGACAACCTACAGCAAGAGCTTAGAAGAAATGTGTGATATGTCTGTCTCCAGGCACTGATCTGCAACAGGGCCAGGGAGATAATGAGGAATCTCCTGTCAGACAGATAAGACATCACACAGAAGCTCCACTCAATTCAGCTTTACAAATGGTAAGAGAAGCAAAGGCACCAACAGCAACAATTCCTAGAGGCTGATTTCCCCAAAGAAGTTTACATAAAGCAGTATTTGATCATAGGAAGTAGGCTTCTTTTTTAACATTCATTGTATGTGGCTTTTTAAATGTACATATTTTTCAGACAATTATGGTACTTCTCTAGTAATATCTTCATCTTTAAGGAGACTGGATAACAAATTCTTTGATTTACAGGTGTAGTTCCAAGTTCTCTCTTTAGAAACATTACCGTTATGTGAAAAATCCCAAAACCAAGTAATGAGCACTCTTCAGACTGCGACCCTCCTCCAAAGAGCTGAAAGAACTTTATATTAGTTTCTGAAATAGAGTTCAGATTGGAGGTGGGGAAAAGAAGAAAATACAGAAAGTAAAAACTTTGATATAATAATGAGAAAGAATTTTCCAGGCATAGAAGAAAATAAGATATAAGATGCAATAAACAAATTGATAGGCAAATAGCAGAGTGAAAAGAAGTTTTCAAATAATAAAACAAAGAAAAATACAAACAGTTAAGAGTCTTAGTTCATCAAGAGCTTAAAATCAATGAGAAAATATTGATGCACCATTACAATTTGGCAAAGGATTGAACAGGCTTTCCTAAAAGAAAAAAAATATGACAAAAAAACATGTGAATATATATTCAACATTATTGTCAAAGACATCCACAACAGAAATCACTGGACACAGATTTAATGTGTGAATGTAGCACTTATTAAACAGTATTATACAGCTTTACATCTGCCAATCATTTAATTCTTGCAACAATTCAATATTAGTAGTACTATTATTATCCTCATTTTACAGTTGAAGAAACTGAGACACAGAAATGTAAGTAATTTAACCAAGGTCATGTGGCTAGTAATTGGCTTAGCCAGACTCCACGCCCAATAGTTGGGCTCCCTGCCCAGGCTCTTACCACCAGGCTTGACTGTCTTTCTGAATACTTACAATGAACTGAATGTTTGTGTCCCCCTGAAATTAATATGTTGAAATCCTAACCCCCAATATGATGATATTAGGAGAAGGGGTATTTGGGAGGTATTTAGATCGTGAGGGTGAGCCCTCACGAATGGGATTAGTGCTCTTATAAAAGGGACCCCAGAGAGCTTTCTTGCCTTCTTTCTGACATATGAGGACACAGTGAGAAGTCAGGCAGTCTGCAACCCTGAAGAGGGTTCTTACCAGAGCCTGACCATGCTGGCATCCTGAACTTGGACTTCCAGCCTCCAGAACTGTGAGAAATAAATTTCTGTTGTTTATAAGCCACCCAGTCTATAATAGTCTGTTACAGCAGCCTGAATGGACTAATATAGTACTGCTGGGTGCAGTGAGACTCCCTCTCACATATTGTTGGTGGGCAGGAAAATTGGCGCAGTTGTTGTGGTAATAGGTACAATTGGTAAAATGAAGCAGTGGCTTTCTGTAAAAGTTCCAAAATATCTTTGTATGGAATAAGATTTTTAAAAAGGAATAAAAACCTTGATGACAATGAATAACATAAATGTGGAATGGATCCCACTGACAACTACGGCGCCAGGAGTGAATACAGAGAAAGGGGTCTCTACCTAGTGCTAGGTTGCTGGCAAAGCTGGAACTGCAGAAGCAAAAAAGGGGAGGATTGAACACGTGTAACCGAGGGAGTCACATTTGGTGGCCTCATCTTCTCAGTAACACTGGAAGCAAAGTCACTGGCAGAAAGATTTGAGGAGAGGGAGAGAAAGGATGCCTGGCACAATCACTGCATGGATTGTGGTAAGGGATCAGAAGAGATGAATTAAAATTTTTCTGAGGTGCAGAAGGATGAACTTTAAGCAAGACAATGGGAATTTTCAACGGACTTGGATTTGGTAATGAATTATGTCAGCCTTGGTGTCACTCTGGACTAAGAAGCTCAATTGAAGACAGGGGCAGGAATCCAAGGTTTGGAGTGGATAAGAAGACAAGGGGAAAAGGACATAAGGATTACAGAGAACATGGGCATCGTGCTGGACCATTACAACATGATTCAGGGTAAATGACAGCAAAAAATACCCAGGAAAACCGTACACAAACCCTGAAGTTTCACATTTGTGAATTGCTTCCATGGGAGGTCTTCAAGCACCTCACTGAAAATGTCAGGGAACAAATCAATATTCTTACAAAACACCAAGCATTTAAGAGAAAATGGAAGAAAATTTCTTACACTCTCTCATTGACTTTATCAGAATCTGTGGAACTGACTTTCACTTACTTGACAGAGAAAGAGCGTTACCTGATTCCTCCAATACTAATTGCACATATGGCCACCAACACAATTAAGATATAGGACGTTTTCATAGAGAACAGACTTGTGGTTGCCAAGAGAGAGGGGGGGGGGGGGGGGTGGATTGGGAGTTTGGGATTAGCCGATTCAAACTACTATATATAGAATGGATAAACAACATGTCCTACTGTATAGCACAGGGAACTATATTCAATATACTGTGATAAACCATAATGGAAAAGAATATGAAAAAGAATATATATATATGTATAACTGAATCACTTTGCTGTACAGTAGAAATTAACATAACATTGTAAATCAGCTATACTTCAATAAAATAAAATTTTTTAAAAAGATACTGGACATTTCCATCACCCTGAACAGTTTTCTTGTGTCCCTTTGCACAATTTTCTGTCCCTTCCCTCTGGTCTGATCTGCTTCCCACTATTATAGATTAGTCTTGTCTATTCTAGAAATTCATATAAATGAACCATATAGTAAGTACGCTCTTGGTCTGGCTTCTTTGGCTCAGCCTAGTGTTTTAAAAATTCATCCAAATTATGTGTATCAATAATTCAGTCCTTTTTATTACTAATAAGTATTTCATTGTGAATTTCACAATTTGTTGATCTATTTACTTGTTGATGGATACCTGGGCCTTTTCCACTTTGGGGCTATTAATGAAGGCCCATGTACCGCAAAAAAAAAAAAAGGGCAAAGGACTTGAATAGATATTTCTCTAAAAAAGATATACAAATGATCAACAAGCACATGAAAAGTTGCTCAACATCACTAATCATTAAGGAAATGCAAATAAATGAAAATCACAATAAGATACCACCTCACACCCATTAGGGTAGCTACTATCAAAAACCAGAAAATAACAAGTATTGATGAGGATGTGAAGAAATTGAAACTCTTGTGCAGTGTTGGTGGGAATGTAAAATGGTACAGCCAATATGGAAAACAGCATGGTGTCTCATCAAAAAGTTAAAAATATTTTTACCATATGATCCTAGCAGTTCCATTACTGGGTATATAGCCAGAAGAATTGAAATCGGGGTTTTGAAGAGATATTTGTACTCCATGTTCTTAGTAACATCATCACAATAGCAAAAAAGTATAAGCAACCCAACCAACACATGAATAAAGAATATGTTATATAAATACAATGGAATATTATTCAGCCTTAAAAATGAAAGGAACATGGATGAAATTTGGGGACTTTATGCTAAGTGAAATAAGCCCTTCACAAAAAGACAAATACTGTGTGATTCCACTTATAAGGGGTACCTAGAATAGTCAAATTCATAGAGACAGAAAGTAGAATGGTGGTTGCCAGGGTCTGGGGGAGGGGGGAATGAGGAGTTGTTATTTAATGGATATGGAGTTTCAGTTTTGCAAAGTGAATAGACTTCTGGAAACTGGTTGCACAACAATGTGAATGTACTTGACACTCCAGAACTTTATTCACCTAACGATGATTAATATGGTAAATTGTAAGTTATGTGTATTTTACCATAATTAAAGAAAAGAAAAATTTTAAATATAGTATGGTACAACGACTTTGAAAACAATTTGGCACTTTCATATTAAGATAGACATACGCTTTACATAAGACCTGGCAATGCCACTGCTACACTTCACCAAAGAGAAATGAAAACATGTCCTTAAGATGACTTGTACAGGAATGTTCACAGCAGGTGGACTCTCAACCACTGCGCCACCAGGGAAGCCCCTTTGCCCATTTTTAATTGGATTATATTTGTTATTGTTGTTGAATTGTAGTTCTTTATATATTCTGGATATTAATCCCTTATCAGATACATGATTTGAAAGTATTTTCTTCCATCCTATAGGTTGCTTTTTTCACACTGTTGATTGTGTCCTTTGATATAAATAAGTTTTTTATTTTGATTTAGTTCAATTTGTCCATTTTTACTTTTTTGCCTATGCTTTTAGTGTCATATACAAGAAATCATTGCCGGGCTTCCCTGGTGGTGCAGTGGTTGAGAGTCCACCTGC